>NW_026576914.1:0-61349 GCF_028641065.1 Leucoraja erinaceus
AAAAGGAATATAATGATTTAACATCAAGAGCAACTTCTTTGGCGAGTAATCAAACTATTACCTAGTCACTTAAGACCCACACAATAGTATATTGCCTACCTACGTTACACGCAAAAATCTATATGTATACATACCAACAGGCATACTCAGTCTCAAACAGGTAACCGCCGAAGGTTCAAGCCAGCAAAAGATTTTAAATTTTGAAGATAGACAGAAAAAAAGAAAAGTAAACCCGTCTATCTAGTTATGATATAGGTAATTTAACTCTTACCTATCTGTCTAGATACCTATTATGTAATTCCTTTCTTCATTGTTATCAAGGGAGATATAGTATTGATCATTGTTAATCCATCTATACGTAAACTTTTATAAAATTATCATGTAATATTCGTGGAAAATAAGGATATTAATAATTTAGTGTACATATCGTGAGACATGAATTTACACTCTAATATTAATGGAAGTAACCCGAAAAGATCCCAAACAAAAAAGAGACAGACAAAAACAGAGTGCAAAAAACCTCGAAAATCCCCCAGTTTTCCCGCCCCATCCTTTTCGGGTTCCCAGTTCTTTCACGTCTTGACCGAAATTTTACAGCTTTTCACGACGGTCTCGTATCGTCCCCAGGCCGTAGGGTGATGTAGCTTCTTCAGTCTTGAGGCTTGTTAATCGAAGTCCAAAGACAGAGCGGGTGCGAAACTCGATCGCCACGGCACAACAGGTTCTAGCGGTGACGTCCTGTCACATATTAACTCCGTTGGACTTTTAGAGTTATCCTAGTCTGCCTAGCGCTAGAACGCCAAGATCGAGCATTATCACCAAACTGGGGTTAGCCATCTCGCAAGGAGGTTTTCTCACTACAGGCATAGAGGTCCGGGTGCACGTGTGACATCATTCTTTCGTGTATAGATAACCTCTGGTCGTAGTAACGAACACTTTCTTCATATATTCATTTAAATTCCTGAGTAGGGCAACTTTTGTACGAAATGTCGTGGATGGGAACTCTTGTGTAAAGGACGTCGCTGCGGCTCTATGGGCTCGTCGCCGAGTAGAGGTTGTGATGCAATTTCAAGAACTTTCTATAGAAGGTCTGCTTACGAATAGACTCACTTGGAGTGCCCATTCCCCTCTCGCTTCTTCTTTCACCCCTACAATTCTTAGATGCTTAAGTCTTGGACGCCCCAGATCAAACATGATCATTAATTGCTCACCTATGTTTGGAAGGCGTTGCTTGCAGCGAAGGAGGACTGACTGTTTCCGCACTTGTCGCCGCCCACTGTCCTAAGCCTCGGTTATCGCTATTCTGTGTTGGTCAAGTTCGTGGCGAATGGGGATACAACACTTGATTGAAACTTTGTTTACACCGAAACGAATCTAGCTCCCATCAATTCCATCTGGTCTTTGACCTTCTTCAGCAATCGTCGTCTTCCAGCTCTTTCAAACATTTGTTGGACTGTGTCGAGCATCCTGCGCTTAAATAATCTACCTTAAGGTGTCTAATGCCGGTTTGTAAATTTCTCTCCAAACATCTTTCATTTCAGAAGCCAGAAAGATTTTAAGATCTTCCATTTCCGATTTTCTCCCCTAGTAGTTTTTGGGAAAGTCTTCCTGGGCCATCGCTGTAACTGAGGCCTGGCTTCTGTAGGGCCTTATTCTTCCATCTGGGGTCTTCCTTTACCCGATTTTGCTTCCACGGGGGGGGGGGCGTGTTGTGTTGTTAGCGACATACCTAAGTCGCAGGCCGGATGACGTCACGCAGGCTGCCGTTTCAGATTTACGATCGCGGCAGGATAGGTCCGTTTCTCCCGTTTTTACTTCCCTCGGTAAGGAGCTGGTTGGGCATGGGACTTAAGGTCTCCATTAGCGACACCGGAAGTCTCCATCAGGTCAAAGTTAAATTCACATCAGCCATTCCTTACCCACTTTACCATTTGATCTATATAGAAACATAGAAACATATAAATTAGGTGCAGGAGTAGGCCATTCGGCCCTTCGAGCATGCACCGCCATTCAATATGATCATAGGTATGATCATCCACCGCGTTATCCCGTGACATGCCTTCTCTCCATTACCCCTGACCCCGTAGTCAACAAGGCCAAGTCTTACCTCCCTCTTAAAGATAGATTCAATTTTAATTGTCATTGTCAGTGTACGTACAGAGACAACGAAATGCATTTAGCATCTCCCTTGAAGAGCGACATAGCAAACGATTTGAATAAAAAAAAAAAATAATAAGTGTCGGGGGGGGGGGGGGGGGGGGGGGGGGTGGGGTGATTGGCAGTCACCGAGGTACGTTGTTTTAGTAGAGTGACAGCCGCCGGAAAGAAGCTGTTCCTCGACCTGATGGTTCGGCAACGGAGAGACCTGTAGCGCCTCCCGGATGGTAGGAGGGTAAACAGTCCATGGTTGGGGTGAGAGCAGTCCTTGGCGATGCTGAGCGCCCTCCGCAGACAGCGCTTGCTTTGGACAGACTCAATGGAGGGGAGCGTGGAACGGTGATGCGTTGGGCAATTTTCACCACCCTCTGCAATGCCTTCCGGTCGGAGACAGAGCAGTTGCCATACCATACTGTGATGCAGTTGGTAAGGATGCTCTCGATGGTGCAGCGGTAGAAGTTCACCAGGATCTGAGGAGACAGATGGACCTTCTTCAGTCTCCTCAGGAAGAAGAGACGCTGATGAGCCTTCTTGATCAGAGTAGAGGTATTGTGGGTCCAAGAGAGGTCATCGGAGATGTTGACTCCCAGGAACCTGAAGCTAGAAACACGTTCCACCTCCGTCCCGTTAATGTGGATGGGGGTGTGCGTGCCGCCTCTGGACTTCCTGAAGTCTACAATGAGCTCCTTGGTCTTCTTGGAGTTAAGGGCCAGGTTGTTGTCAGCGCACCATGCTGCTAAGTGCTGGACCTCCTCCCTGTAGGCCAGCTCATCGTTGTTGCTGATGAGGCCAATCACCGTTGTATCATCTGCATACTTGATGATGGTGTTAGTACCATGTACAGGTGTGCAGTCATAGGTGAAGAGGGAGTAGAGGAGGGGGCTCAGCACACAGCCCTGAGGAACGCCGGTGTTCAGGGTGAGGGTTGAAGAGGTGTGCTTGTCTAACCTCACAGACTGGGGTCTGTTGGTTAGAAAGTCCAGTATCCAGTTGCAGAGGGAGGGGTCGATGCCCAGGTTACCGAGTTTGGTGATCAGTTTTGATGGAATAATGGTGTTGAATGCTGAGCTGTAATCGATGAACAGCATTCTTACATAAGTGTCTCTGTTGTCAAGGTGGGAGAGGGCGGCGGAGTGAAGTGCCGTTGAGATGGCATCCTCCGTACTCCTGTTCTTGCGGTAGGCAAACTGATAGGGATCCAGTGTGGGGGGTAGGCAGCTTTTGAGGTGTGCCAGGACCAGCCTCTCGAAGCACTTGGTGATGATGGGGGTAAGTGCAACTGGGCGGAAGTCGTTGAGGCTTGCCGCAGTGGAGTGTTTTGGCACTGGCACGATGGAGGTGGCTTTAAGGCAAGTGGGGGGGACAACTGCTTGGGCAAGTGACAGGTTGAAGATGTCAGTCCAGACGTCTGTCAGCTGCGCAGCACAGGCACTGAGCACGCGCCCGGGGATGCCGTCAGGGCCAGCAGCCTTACGTGCATTAGTCCTACTCAGTGCCACGTACACGTCGTAGGGGGTGAGTGTGAGGGGTTGGTGATCGGCAGGTAGCACAGCCTTGATGGCTGTCTCTAGATTGTCCCTGTCGAAGCGGCCATAGAAGTGATTAAGCTCCTCAAGGAAGGAGGCGTCGCTGGATGTGGGGGTGATGTTGGAGGGTCTGTAGTCCGTGATGGCCTGGATGCCTTGCCACATGCGTCGGGGGTCGGAGTTGTTGTTGAAGTGCTCCTCAATCCTGAGCTTATGGCAGTGCTTGGCCTTCCTGATGCCCCTCTTCAGGTTAGCCCTGGATGAACTGTAGGCTCGAGCATCGCCTGACCTGAAAGCGGTGTCCCGTGCTTTCAGCAGTAGCCTGACCTCGCTGTTCATCCATGGCTTCTGATTCGGGTATATGGTCACCTGTTTGAGGGAGGTGACACTATTGATGGTGGAGTTTATAAAGTCCAGAACAGAGGATGTATAGGAATCAATGTCCGTGTGAGAGTCAAGGGTGGCCTGGGCTGCAAACGCCTTCCAGTCAGTGTTTCCAAAACACTGCTGAAGTGTGAAGTCCGCTTCCTCTGACCAGACTTTAACTGTCCTTACAGTTGGTTTAACCCGTCTGATGAGTGGGGAGTACTTAGGGAGCAGGAACAATGAGACGTGATCAGACTGACCAAGGTGGGGGAGGGGGATGGCTTTGTAAGCTTCAGCCATGTTGGTGTAGACTTTGTCCAGTGTCTTGTCTACTCTAGTGGGGAAGGATACATGTTGGTGGAATTTGGGGAGTACAGTCTTCAGGTTGGAGTGATTGAAGTCACCCGCAACAATGAAGGCTGCCTCGGGGTTGTGCGTCTGTTGTTTGCTAATGGCAGTATGCAGCTCTTTCATTGCAAGCTTGGCATTAGCATCAGGAGGGATATAGGCTGCAGTCACAACAGTGGAGGTGAACTCTCTGGGCAGATAGAACGGTCTGCATCTAACCAAGAGGAATTCAAGGTTAGCTGAGCAGTGACTCTCGATGATGGTGGAGTCCGTGCACCATGCTTTGTTTACATAAATGCACAGACCCCCCCCTCTGGTCTTACCAGAGTCTGATGTCCTGTCCGCTCGGAGTAAATGACGCCCCGATAGCTGGATGGCGCTGTCAGGAACGTCAGTGTTGAGCCAAGTTTCAGTGAAGATCAAGATGTTGCAGTCCTTGATCCGGTTGTGGGAGGTGATCCTTAGCCGGAGTTCATCCATTTTGTTTGCCAGTGAGCGCACGTTGGCGAGGAAAAGGCTAGGAATCGCTGCCCTGTGTGGGGCTAGCTCTAACCTGGCCTTTAACCCACCTCTGCGTCCCCGGCGGTGTTTTCGTACCCGTCGCCGTCTGTTGGTGCTTCTGGTGGGCCGAGCTGGCTTGGTGCGCGCTGGTGTTCTGCCGCTCCGTTGCTCCGCGTCTGCGTTACTCCGCAGGCGGTCTTCAGCCCCGCGGCTCTGCTGATGGTCTCCAGCCCCGGGGCTTACCTGGCGTTCTCCAGCTCCACGGGTCGGGTGGTGGTCTCCAGCTCCACGGGTCGGGTGGCGGTCTCCAGCTCCACGGGTCGGGTGGTGGTCTCCAGCTCCACGGGTCGGGTGGTGGTCTCCAGCTCCACGGGTCGGGTGGTGGTCTCCAGCTCCACGGGTTGGGTGGTGGTCTCCAGCTCCACGGGTCGGGTGGCGGTGGTCTCCAGCTCCACGGGTCGGGTGGTGGTCTCCAGCTCCACGGGTCGGGTGGTGGTCTCCAGCTCCACGGGTCGGGTGGTGGTCTCCAGCTCCACGGGTCGGGTGGTGGTCTCCAGCTCCACGGGTCGGGTGGTGGTCTCCAGCTCCACGGGTCGGGTGGTGGTCTCCAGCTCCACGGGTCGGGTGGTGGTCTCCAGCTCCACGGGTCGGGTGGTGGTCTCCAGCTCCACGGGTCGGGTGGTGGTCTCCAGCTCCACGGGTCGGGTGGTGGTCTCCAGCTCCAGGGTCGGAGTGGGTTTCTCTCCAGCTCCACGGGTCGGGTGGTGCTCCAGGGATCCAGGGTCCGGGACTCACCTGGCGTTCTCCAGGTCGGGTCAGGGCCGGTCCGCGGGACGGTTGGGCTCCACGGGGATCGGGTGAGGTACCGGGAGTCGGGCTCAGGGACGGGGGGTCGGGCGAGAGGGCGGGGATCCGGTGAGGGGACTCGGGTTAGTCGGGCGTGAGGGCGGGGGATCGGGTCAGGGCCGGGGATCTCCGGGGTCGGTCGGGCCGTTATCCGGAAGACCGGGGATCGGGCGAGGGGGAGTCGGGCGAGGACCCGGGAGTCCGGGTGAGGGCCGGGAGTCGGGGGAGGGCGGGAGTCGGGCGGGGCGGGAAGTCGGGCCAGGACCGGGGGTCCGGTGAGGGCCGGGAGTCGGGCGAGGGGCGGGGGTCGGGTCAGGGCCGGGGATCCGGCGAGGACCGGGCGTCGAGCGAGAACCGGGAGTCGAGCGAGAACCGGGAGTGGGGCGTGGGCCGGGGGTCGGGCGAGGGCCGGGGGTCGGGTCGGGCGGGCCGGGAGGTCGGGTTGAGGGCCGGGTCGGGCGGGGCCGGGAGTCGGGTCGGGCGGGGCCGGGGAGTCGTGGTGGGGCCGGGGATCGGGTCAGGGCGGGGATCCGGGCGAGGGCCGGGAGTCGGGCGAGGGCCGGGGGTCGGGCGAGAACCGGGAGTCGAGCGAGGGCCGGGAGTCGGGCGAGGACCGGGGGTCGGGCGAGGACCGGGTCGGGCGGGGGCCGGGAGTCGGGTGAGGACCGGGGGTCGGGCGTCGGGTCAGGGCCGGGGATCGGGCGAGGGCCGGGGATCGGGCGAGGGCCGGGGGTCGGGCGAGGGCCGGGGGTCCGGTGAGGACCGAGGGTCGGTTGGGCTCCGCGGGTCGGATGGCGGTCTCCAACCCCGCGACTCACCTGGCGGTCTCCAGTCGGGTGCTCTGTTGCTCTGATGAGCTCAGACGGAAGAGGTAAATTGTCCAAAAAGTTGTTGCAGCCGCAGGAACCGAAGTCCAGAAGTTCCTGTCGGCTGTACGAGATGAGTACAAGACTGCTCCGAGTGTTTCTTCACTGCCCTGTGCTGCACCTGCATGCCTACTTCCAATGACTGGTGTACCATATGTCACCCAGGATCTTGGGCGCTGCTCTGTATTTTTGTGCACCTCCCCCTCAGAGTACCCTCGGCCACAATTTAGACCTGTTTATTTTTGACGTCCCGTGGTGGGCAAATTCATGGAATATACTTGAGATATCCATACTATACCTGCATCTGCCAACCATTTTCCCACTAGACCGTCCACAAGCCTATCCAAGTCACTGCTTACAGTCTCCTAGCATTTTCCTCACAGGTTACACGTCCCCCCCAGCTTAAAGTGTCCAATCCTTGCAAAACTTGGAGATATTAGCCTTTGACAATTCCCTCCCCAGATCATTTAATTAGTTTTTAAATAGCTGGATGGTCCCAGTATTGAGCCTGGGGTACCCCACTAGATCATGCAGTGCCTTGTGAAAGAGGACCCGTTTACTACTCACTCGTTTGCTTCCTGTTTGCAAGCCAGTTCTCTCTCCACATCAATACTGAACCCCCAATGCCGTGTGCTTTAAGTTTGTATACTTAACTCTTATTTGGGACCTTGTCGAAAGCCTTCTGGAAGTCCTGATACACCACACCCACTGGTTCTCCCCTATCCACGCTACTAGTTACATCTTCGCAAAATTCTATATTATTCGTCAGACATGATTTACCTTTCGTAAATCCTGCTGACTTTGTCCAATGATTTAACCACTTTCCAATTGTGCTGCTATCCCATCTTTAATAACTGACTCTAGCAGTTTCCCCACTACCGATGTTAGACTAACTGGTCTGTAATTCCCCATTTTCTCTCTCCCTCCCTTCTTTAAAAAGTGGGGTTACGTTTGCTACCCGCCAATCTTCAGGAACTACTCCAGAATCTAAAGAGTTTTGAAAGATTATTACTAATGCATCCACTATTTCTGGAGCTACTTCCTTAAGTACTCTGGGATGCAGCCTATCTGGCCCTGGGGATTTATCGGCCTTTAATCCATTCAATTTACCCAAACCCACCACTCCCGGCTAACCTGGATTCTCACTCAATTCCTCCCAACTCCTTTGACCCGCGGTCTCCCCCTGCTATTTCCGCAAATTAGTTTATGGATTCCGGAGTGAACGACGGAACCCAAAGGCAGTTATTCAATTGGTCCCCGCCATATCATTGTGTCCCCAGATCAACCCCACCTGTTTTCTGACTGCAAGGGACCTACAGGTTGTTTAACTAAATCTCTTTTTCCTTTTCACCCATATCTATAAAAATCGTTTGCAAGTCGTTTTTATGTTCGCTGCCAGTTTTCTTTCATAATCTAGTTTCCCTTTCCTAATTAAGCCATTCGTCCTCCTCTGCGGGTCTTTGAATTTCTCCCAGTCCTCCGGTATGCTGCTTTTTTTCTGGCTATTGTAACGCATCATCCTTCGCTTGATACTATCCCTGATTTCCCTTGTTATCCCCATGGATGTACTACACTTCCCTGATTTATTCTTTGGCCAAACTGGGGATGAACAATTTTGGTAGTTCATCCATGCAGCTTTTAAATGTCTTTCCATTGCATATCACCGTCAACCCTTTTAGAATAATTGCCAGTCAATCTGGCCAATGGCAGACGTCTCATACCCTCAAAGTTACCTTTCTTTAATTCAGAACCATTGTTTCTGAATGAACAATGTCACTCTCCATCCTAATGAAGAACTCAACCAGATTATGGTCACTCTTGCCAAGGGGGCACGCGGGGGTACAACAGATTGCTACTAACCCTTCCTCCCTCATACTCATAAACCCAGTTTGTAAACTTAAAGCATAATACGTTAAATAGATGCTCTCTCGTGGTCCTCTACATGGTTGATTTAGATAACTGATCCGCATACATTCCAAGAAATCCTATTCCTCAGCACCAATGCCAATGTGATTTCAACCCAATCTAATGGTAGATTTGATAGTCACCCATTATAATTTTTTGACCTGTCGCAATTGCATTTTCTAATTATGTTTGATACCATCTCCAACTTCATTACTACTTTAGGCTGGCCTGAACCAACAACCCACCAAGTGTTTTTCGCACCCCTTAGTTGTTGGCAGCTCTACTGATCCAGAATTCCACTATCCTCCAAGTGACCAATGTCCTTCCTTGTCCATTGGTTTAATCGACTCTTTTGGAATCATGTAACGCGGTACCCATACCTCTTGCTGATTTCTGGTCATCTTCCTGAATAGTGAATACACCTGGATGTACAGATCCCCGCTTGGTCACCCTTGAGGGCTTGTCCCGTTATCCAAACTATATCATAGTGCACCTTAATGCTTATCTGAGCATAATTCAACTCTTCCCACGTTATTACGACTCTCTACTTGCATTGAGACACAAAGCCTTCAGGTTGTTTTAAAACACCTTCTTACTTCCTTATTACGCATTATGTTGAAAGGTGGCCCCCTTTTGATGTTTTGCCCTGGTGTTGTTATCTGCTGCACCTAAATTTGTTCCAACTTGTACCTATTTTTCTACCCTAATTGATTCCGGCTGTTGTATCATTTGTTAGAGAATTTTATTCACTTTCACTGTTACCATTAATTCTGGAGTTAACTGCAACTACAATCAATCATCGCCATTATCAACCTAATAATGTGTGCAACAATGACAGAGGAGGCAGCACTGATCCCTACGGCATGCCATTTGGTTTGCATATCTCCAATCTGGCTAAAACAAATTCCGTTACGATGTTCTTTCCTTATCCTGCTGCCATCAACCCATATTTGTATACAAGTAGCTAAAAGTCTCGATCCCATGGGTGTCCAACCTACGAACCAGCCTACTCTGCGGGACCTTGCCCAAAGGCCTTGCTAAAGCCACATCATGAGAAAAGTGGTAGGCGTGTTAAGGGCTGTCCCAAATGGGTGCATTTGCGCATCACGCGGGAAGGAACACGAAGATTTTGTACATCCCAAATTGGGAGAGGCGACACCCATAGCGGCGCGACCCGCACGTCAATGCCTACCGTTCACCATGCGCAACGGTTCATGCGTTGTGACCGCATAGATGATATTGCGTTACGTACGCGCAAATGACGCCCAATGTGGACAGGCCCTTACTTTGGAACATTTGAGAAGATTTGTAGATGAAAAGTAAAAAGATTTTTAATCAAAGAGAGCTTCGTAAGCAACTTTCATTAGATGTGTACTTTTTGAATGGATCTGCATTTTTGCAAGAAATAAATAAAGAAAGCAAATACAATGATTAAATAAATAAATATCCCATATCAGTAGCTGAAGGTACGTTGATCCCTATGCCGAAGATTTTATTTTTGTTTTTGCTTGATTATGGATCCCAGCTGGAATTATGGGGTTAGTTCCAAATTGCCTTGGGGAAACTCCACGAGGGAGGTACGATGTTCAGAAGTGTTTTGCTTTTCATCGCTATCCAGTGGCCTCCCCGTTTAATGATTGCTCTCAACACTTTGGGATTTTTGATGCTGCCAGCAGTTTGAAAACGCAACTTAACACTTGACTCCTTTTGTTCACACCCAAGGATGACCACTTGAGCGAAGCATCCAGGGGATTCATAATTTTTGAGGCGGTGGTTAGGAGCAAATCACTAGGAGAGGAATGGGACACAAAGGAATACACACAGGAGTTTTTTGGTGCGTCCCCCCCCCAGAACGAAAAGAAAAAAACCCGGGCCCCCCCAGCAAACCCACCCCCCCCCAACAACCCGGAAACAAACCCAGTATATGTCAGTTTCATGAAACTGTGTTTTTAATAATTTCTTCATGAGACTTCAAGTGTGCAAGTTAAAATGCTATATTTTCGTAATTGGAATGCAGGAAATCTGCCATGATTCATCCTTGTAGCCACTTCCTACTGTGAACCTGCGCACTTTTGCCTTGCCTCGACTCTTCCTTCATTAACCATTTGGCATATAACATACCCGTAACTCGTGGGAAAGTAGAGGGAGCGTTTGTGAACTGATGCAGTTGAGTAAATTCTGCCATTGCTTTTAGTCCTCCATGTGGTGTTCCCGGTGCACAGCCATTGCTACCAAACGCGATTGGATCCCACACGGCAGCAAGGCGAATATATCCCACTCCATTTATGAGTTCGATAAATAAATTCTGTGGCTGTCACTTAATATGTTTGTTCTCCCTATTACAGAACCTCCTGGTATGGGTTGTAGCCACTCGCAGAGAAGGTACCCTCCTCCACGAGCGGATGGGCCCAATGGACAGCAGGTAACAGTACAGAACACCCTAATCACTTTATTCTTGCGTACTCGAGGTCATAGGCTCAGAATTAAGGGACATTCTTTTCGTAAGGCGAGAAGGAGAAATAATTTGGTCGAGGGCGGTGAAAATCTGTAGAATGCTTTGCCACAGAAGGCTTTGGAGGCCGTCGATGGATATATTTTAAAGGCAGGATAGATAAGACTCTGTTTCGTACAGGTCGACGTTCTGATGGGGAGAAGGCATGAGAATGTGGGTTAGGAGAGAGGGAGAGATCAGCCATGATTGAATGGCGGAGTAGGCATGATTGGGCTGAATGGCCTAATTCTACCCTATTACTTATGGACCTATGGACCTAAGCCCTGGTATTGCTGATTAGCTTTATCCTGCTTCTATGATGGTGTTTTATTTTGTTAATTTAGTTTCATGCAGATCAGTTGAAAATGACCCCTTGTTTTCAGTTAGTGAAAGTATATTTTCCAATGGCCACTGAATACACAATGTTGCCACTAAAGTCTCAGTTTAATCTTATTGATCCGGTCTGGATGTGGTCATCCTTGGTTGTTCACAGTAAGCCTTGATCTCGGGAGATGAGAAACGTAGGGCCAGTGGAAAGTTTCCTGTCCCTCAGCCCTGGTTCTTTGGATCTTAGTTCTCACTTCTCAGTCAAGTGGTGGGGGTATCAAATCCAATCCTAAAAGTGAAGCACTTCTGTTTGATTGCAGCAATATCACCACCATTTCCTCCTTCATCGTCTGACAGTTTCATTAGGATTTTAAAAATTGCACCTCCAACTGGCAATTACTGTTCGAAGGTGTTGCAAATTGTAATCGCACTAAACTGCGGAATTTGAAGGCATGACATGTGTTTTGCATGAGCATTTTCAGCCTCAATTTGTACTCCCTTTGAATATTTTTTTTGCTGGGTTACCCCTTTATTGCGATTAGGTATTTTTAAGGCATTGGGGTTGTGGATGGGTATGGGGAGGAAATCACATTTGATATTTGGTGCTTTTTTACTTTTACGAAGGGGATGAATGTGAGTGCTATGACAAAACCTGATTACATTTTGGTAGATGCCATATGACAAAGTAATTATCCTCCTTGGGAACGGCGAGATCCCTTTGGGTTGAAAATTACCCAAGAAAATGACTTCAAAAATGATACGGAGAATCCTTGAACATCAGTTGGCACTGTTTTCCTTTTGGCACGATTGGGAATGTGTGTATAACATAACTTTTTTTTTTTTTCTTTCTTTCTCTCCCTTTTCCTTGCTCTTCACTGGTTTCCCTCCTTCTCGTTATTGTAGTCCGATCCTTGGTTAGCGGTTGCAGCACTATGGGCGTTCAATAGACAGCCACGCCAATTCAATAGGTCCGGCATGGCGGGAAATGAACATGTAAGTTTCTTGCTTGTGTTCACATAAAATTGTTAAAAGTGGAGATAAAGTAGGTATAAAACTTCCAATCATATGTTTGGATTACCAGGTAGTTTCCTTTTGCTTTGCCTTGACTTCCTAAACTTGTGAGGGGCTTAAAGACCATTTTTATCATTTTTGGTCCTTTTTAAACTACTTGGATATTATTTTATACAATTTTGAAGCTTGCCACCATGGATGGGTTTTAGTTGATCTGAAGATTAAGGAGTAATTGATTTTAAATGCGACTTATAAAGACCTCTTAGTGCCACAAAATGAACCAAGAGTTAAAATAATGTCATTAAAATTTCAGGGTCCCAGGGCTGGACGACAATGGCCTATCCTTCTAATGCTAACTCAGGAGTAATACTGACTGCTTTTACATGCTGTTACACATGTGTCCACAGTAATAGTAATAAGGCGTTTTTTCCAACAGATTCCATCGCCGTGTTTGCATTCCACAACAGTGTATTGTGTCGCTCTACCTTTTAATATAACATTCTATGCCTTTATTTATCATCCTTATTAAGACTATTTGTCTTAGCCGCTCTGCCGCTCCGTATGGCATCGCCTAAGAAAATCAGGACTTGCCTGCTCATCCATCACGCATCCTCATCTGTGGTGGTTCCCCCACTATCCTGTATCTACACAAAATGTATTAAACTCTTTAAACCACGCCCTGTGACCTGGCCTCCGCAACCTGCGGGGTAGAAAGTTTCGAGAGATTCCACTGCCCTCTGAGAAATTGCAAACACTCGCATGTAATGAAGCACTCTGATTCCTCTTGGATTTTTGCAATGCCTTTGCTGCCTTCAAGTGGAATAACTGCAAGTCTACACTGTCTGCTGACATCAATATCTCTATTGGATCATCTCTTGGAAACGTTTGGTTCTATTTGGTATCATCTCAGACGGGCACAATCTCTTTGCATCCATTTTCTTTGTTACGAACATATCTACACAGCCAAGGTAGAAAGAACCATATAAAATTGATAACATAGGATGCCATTTGGCCCATCATGTTAGTGGACGGCAGAAAGGAGTAATCCCAACTACCTTCCACCACTTCGGACGTTTTCTCCTTTTAAGGATGACCCTCCAAAATCTGCCAGGGTATGTTGACTCGGTCAAAGTGTACTGTAAGTGGGGGAATTGAAGGGACTCTGTTTTAGACAAAAACAAAGTCAAGTCCCAATCAGTTACGTAAGGTTCCGTGCCAGGAAGTGTCCATAAGCCAATTATCCAATAGTCAGAAACACACATTTTCTAATAGTAAACAGCACATCCTATCAGTTTTGTGTAAACTTGCTGTAAGTTAAATTGCGTAGCCAACCTTAAATTATACCCATAATTAATCTAAAAGAACAATGTATTGTTGTTCCAGACAAAACCATCTAATGATTGCTAGCATTAAAAATAATTTACAAAGTATGGAAAATTTGTAGAAAATCAGATTAACTGAAAAAAACCGGTAATGTTACCAGAGAGCCCCTGTACTGGGTGCAGGTGGCAAACTTGGAAATTGATCAGTCATAAGGAATTGAATGTGGATAAGCTTGAATGAGAGGGTTTTGGGAGATGGTGGTTGTGGACGCAAGCCAAACCATTATGCAAAAGCAACGTAATGCTTTGGCTCCATTTCCACTTCACACTGCATCAGCAGGCCACCATCATAATCAAGGAGCAAGTCTCACCCCAGTCACTCCTCTCTTCCTCCTCTCCCATCATGCAAGAGATACTGAAGTTTGAAAACACATACTCCAGATTCAGGAGAGTTTTTTCCCAGCTGTTAAAAAGCACTGGAATAGTGCTCTCGTGCTATTCCAGGTCTTTGGGCCTGATCATGGCAGCATAGTAATACTGTTCTAAATTGGGATACTCTGGCTTAGAGGGGGACACAGTTTAGAGCACAGAAATCTCCACTGAGGCAGGGCTTGGATGATCCACAGAATAGAAGCACTTTCTGCTCTTCCAAGTAAATATTAAAGATTCCATAGCTCTACTTTGCTCATTCTGAGTGATGTATGTCTTTAAGAAAGCATGGGATTTTGCGAATAATTCCCGCAGTTATTTATCGAACTATTGACAGGTGTCCACTGAGTTCAGAATTTTTTTTTTTTATTGGGCAGAACCGTGGCAATAAGATGCTGCCTCTCAGCACCAGAGACCTGGGTAAGTCAAGTCAAGTTTTATTTGTCACATACACATACCGAGATGTGCAGTGAAATGAAAGTGGCAATGCTCGCGGACTTTTGTGCAAAAGACAAACAACAAAACAACCAAACAAATTATAAACACAATCATAACACACATATTCTTTTACATAATAAATAATGGAAGGAAAAAACGTTCAGTAGAGTTAGTCCCTGGTGAGATAGGCGTTTACAGTCCGAATTGCCTCTGGGAAGAAACTCCTTCCCAACCCCTCCGCCCCCACTGCATGGCAACGGAGGCGTTTGTTTGCCTGACCGTAGCGGCTGGAACAGTCCGTTGCAGGGGGGGAAGGGGTCTCCCATGATTTTGTTTGCTCTGGAGTTGCACCTCCTGTTGTATAGTTCCTGCAGGGGGGGTGAGTGAAGTTCCCATAGTGCGTTCGGCCGAACGCACTACTCTCTGCAGAGCCTTCTTGTCCTTGGCAGAGCAATTCCCAAACCAGATGGTAATGTTCCCGGACAAGATGCTTTCCACCGCCGCTGCGTAGAAGCACTGGAGGATCCTCGGAGACACTCTGAATTTCCTCAATTGCCTGAGGTGGTAAAGGCGCTGCCTTGCCTTACTCACGAGTGCTGAGGCGTGTGATGCCCATGTCATATCCTCAGAGATGTGGACTCCCAGATATTTAAAACAGTTCACCCTATCCACAGGATCCCCATTTATCCTCAATGGAGTGTACGTCCTCGGATGATGTGCCCTCCTAAAGTCCATGATCAGCTCCTTCGTTTTTTTGATGTTCAAGAGGAGGCTGTTATCCTGGCACCAGAGTGCTAGATCAGCCACCTCCTCCGGTAGGCCTTCTCATCGTTGTCTGAGATCAGGCCCACCACCACAGTGTCATCAGCAAACTTAATTATTGAATTGGAGCTGAACCTAGCCACACAGTCATGTGTGTACAGGGAGTACAATAGGGGGCTGAGGACGCAACCCTGGGGCGATCCTGTGCTCAGGGTGAGGGACTCCGATGTATTCCCTCCCATCTTGACTACCTGGGGCCTGGCGGTGAGAAAGTCCAGGACCCAGGCACACAGGGAGGTGTTGAGCCCCAATTCCATTAGCTTCCCGGCCAGTCTGGTGGGGACTATCGTGTTGAAGGCTGAACTGTAGTCTATGAACAGCATCCTCACGTAGCCCCCCTTCTGGCTGTCCAGATGGGAGAGAGCGGTGTGCAAGACCTGGGAGACCGCATCGTCCGTGGACCTGTTCGGACGGTATGCGAACTGCAACGGGTCCATGTTCCGAGGGAGGAAGGCGCAGATGTGATTCTTCACCAGCCTCTCAAAGCATTTCATGACTACCGAGGTAAGGGCCACCGGACGGTAGTCATTCAGACAGGCTGGGGAGGCATTTTTTGGTACCGGTACAATGATGGATTTTTTGAAGCAGGCAGGGACCACGGACTTGTCCAGGGAGAGGTTGAATAAATGTAGTGAGCACTGGAGCTAGCTGCGTAGCACAGGACTTGAGTACTCGCCCCGAGATGCCATCGGGGCCTGCAGCTTTTCTCGTGTTCACCCGTGTCAGTGCCCTCCTCACGTCGTGCTCGGACAGCGAGAATGTGTGCACATTCCTCCCTTCAGCTTCGGTAGCCAGCCCGCTGGCGGTATTGTCGATAGTCGGCAGACCTGGAGTGGTGTTGCCCCTCTCGAAACGAGCGTAAAAGGAGTTCAGGTCATCAGCTAGGGAGGTGCCGGCACTTGCGGATGAGGGAGGGGTGCTCCGGTAGTTGGTTACAATCCGTAGCCCCTGCCACAGGCTTCTGGTGTCCTGCTGCTCCATCTGTAACTCCATCTTGTCCCTGTACCTTCTCTTTGCGTCCTTCACCGCCCTTCGCAGTCGGTAGGACTCTGCCTTGTAGACGTCCATGTTTCCTGATGCCAGGCCCGAGTTGTAGGCAGCGGTGCGAGCATTCAGGGCCACACGAACAGACCTGTCTACCCAGGGTTTTTGGTTCGGAAAGGTGCTTACCCTTACCGTGGGGACGATGTTGTCGGTTACTGTTGCGATGAAGTCCGTGACTGCTTCCGCGAACTCACTGACGTCACTGGAACTTGCTTCGAACATATTCCAGTCGACATCACTCAGTGCATCTTGCAGCATGGCCTCTGACTGGTCGGACCACCGCTTTACGTCCCTCGTCTCTACCGCTTCCCGAACTATCCTCTGTTTATACTCCGGCAACAGGAAAATAGCAGCGTGGTCAGATTTTCCTAGGGGAGGGAGTGAAACGGCCTTGTAGCCTTTCCTGAACGGTGTGTAGCAGTGGTCCAAAGTTCTCTCCCCCCTGGTGGCACACGTGATGTGTTGGTAGAAGTTCGGCATGACCTTCTTGAGATTTGATTTATTAAAATCTCCAGCCACCACCATAGCCGCATCCGGGTACTTGTTTTGATGTCGACATAGCACATCGTGTAGGGCCGAAAGTGCCACGTCGGTGTCCGCCTGCGGTGGAATGTAGACGGCTGTGACGATCACTGAGCCGAACTCCCGGGGAAGGTAGAATGGGCGGCATGAGATCGTCAGGTGCTCCAGGTCCGGCGAGCAGGAACGGGAAAGCATCTTGATATTTCCAGGGTTGCACCAGTTGTTATTGGTCATGAAGCAGACTCCTCCACCCTTGGATTTCCCAGATGCTTCTGTTCTGTCAGCACGGTGGACAGTGAAGGACTCGGTTGGGCAGATTACCTGATCCGGAATCAGTGAGGTCAGCCATGTTTCAGTCAGGCAGAGGATGTTGCAGTCCCTTATGTCCCGCTGGAATCTGATCCTCGCCCTGAGGTCATCCAGCTTGTTTTCCAGGGACTGGACATTCGCCAGAAGAATGCTGGGCAGAGGGGGACGAAAGGCTTGGGCTTTCAGCCTATTCCGAATCCCCCCCCTAATCATCCTGACTTGGGGCATTGTCCGAATGGAGATTCCACATTCTCCCTCTGATCACATGGGCTTATTCCAGATGCTCCAGTTTCACCCCCTCATCCCAAAGACGAGTTTGTAGGTTAATTGGCCTTTGTCAAGCCCCTAGCATGTCGAGAATGGATGAGAAAGTGGTCTAACATGGAACGAGTAGGAACGGGTGATCGATGGTCGGAATGGAGTTGGCGGGCTGAGGGGTTTGTTTCCACGTTGTATCTCTAGCTTAGACAAGCACGGGGCAAAGTTTCAATTCCCCAGCATGACATTTGGGAATAATGGATAGAAATATTGTCGCCATTTATTTAGTTCCATCAGACGTTACTGAAAGGTCTGAATTAAAAAAAAGTAATTAATAATTAAATAGAACATGTTTTATGTATTATTTAAAAACACTGATGGTATTGTGCTTTTTGATAACTTCTTAAACTTAATCGTTGTAATTTTTCACTTTAAGCTGAACAGCCATCTTTTTTTCCTGATGGTGTTGTCAGACAGCTAAATAAGAAACATGGCTGAATCAAATGTCATTCTTGCGGAGGTTTAGTGGGCCCCACCTCTAGCATCTATCATGTGATATCTGCCTGAGGCACAGAAGTCTTACCCAGGCAGGAAATTATAACATAATTTGGTTATTATTATATTGCTGTTTGAGATTTTTGTACATAAATGGCTGTTGAGTTTTTATTACATTAATTGCAAGAGTACATAAGATTATTCATTACTTTTGGGGGTGTCATTTGCAAAAGCTGTTACAAAGACATGTCCCTTTGTTGATGCTGATAGGCAGGAGTGGGATTATATTAGACAAAAGAAAAATCACCTTCACATTAATTGTGCCAAGAGAATTCCAATAAGCAATGCCTGGCAGGATTGTGATAGACCCTAAAGCCATCCTGTAAATAGTTTTGACCATGTTTTTGATTGGCTTTGCCTGTGAACACAGGACATGTGGACTTCTGAGGATTTATAAAGAGAAGTGTGCCTATGAAGCAACAGGGAAAAAATAATCTCTCACACACACACACTTTATCCATAAGAGATTTTAAATTTCTGTTCATTGTTAAGCAAGTATGATCTGAAGTCTCTAAATAGTGTTTTTTTTTTTTACTTTGCAGATTCCGTACTCCCCTTCATCTCCTGGTACATATGGGGGGTATTTGCATGTATTTGCATTTTTGGGGCAATATCTTGCATGAGGCAAATAAGTGTAAATGAAGGAAAATGATTTGTCCAAAGCAATTGATGATAGGTAAAAGGTTCACTATTGACTGATCTAAATGAGAAAGTAGAAAGAAGGTAGCTTCTCTCCACACCCAAGGCCAAGTAAAGTATGCCTTGGTAAATTTTTTAAAATGAAGTAATTTGTCTTGGCATTTGGAATCCTACATGTGTTATGTTGGTGGAGCTGCTGTCTCACAGCACCGGAGACCTGGGTTTGATCCTGACCTCGGTTGCTGTCTGTGTGGAGCTTGCACGATCTCTCTGTGACTATGTGGGTTTTCCCCGGGTGCTCAGGTTTCCTCCCACACCCCAAAGGATGTGTAGGTTTGAAGGTTAATTGGCCTCCATAAATTGCCCTTGGTGTGTTGGGAGATGATGCGAAAGAAAGTGGGATATCTCACAACTAGTGTGAAATGCGTGGACTTGGTGGACGGGTAATTTCAACCAAAGAGGTGCAGGTTTGTACGTCAATTGGCCTCTGTAAATTTTCCCTAGTGTATGGGTGATTGCTGGTCGGCGTGGATTCGGTGGGACGAAGGGCCTGTTTCCACGCTGCATCTCTAACCTACACCAGAGGGGCAATTCTATGTATTTGATATTTTACTGACTTGCTGGTGTAAAATGCTGAACTTGGTAACTATTTGTCATTGGGTGCAACAGAAAAGTTGTCAAAGCAAAGGGATTTGCCTCCAGTATAAGGTGCTCCAGGTATAACACGTTCAGTATTGCTCCCACTGAAGTTGGCTATGATAATAGAACAACTGGAAAAAAGGTGGGAGTTGCAGCTTTGTGTTAAGTATTGATTGAATTCCATCTGTGACTCGGGCAGAATTGCCCCCCTGGTTTAGGTTAGAGATGCAGGGTGGAAACCGGCCCCTCGTCCCCCCGAATCCACGCCGACCAGCAATCACCCATACACTAGTTCTATCCTACTAACTATGGACAATTTACAGAGGCCAATTGACGTACAAACCTGCACCTCTTTGGTTGAAATTATCCCGCAGTTTTGTTTGTGGTCTTTGGAAAAAACCCATGTCTACTGCTTTCTAGTATTCTGTTGAGAGTGTTCAGTGACCCAACAATGCCTTAGCCCAGTTACTGACAGAAGCATAACCCAGACAATCAATGATTCAATCAAAGCTGATGTGCGTTTTGTTCATAGGGGCCCCCTGGTGGCGGAGGTCCTCCAGGAACACCGATAATGCCAAGTCCAGCAGGTACAGCCTCCCTATCTCATTACTCCAGTGTTATAATATTAAATACATGCTAATTTTAACTACTATCTGAGATTTATATTAAAATGTGTGCATTTTCCACATTTTAACCTAAATGCCCTGGCAGTATTTTTTTTCTCTAAGATTGGAACCCTGCCTGCTTTTGCTGCCTGTATTTGCCTGTAAGTGCTGATCACACAGTTTTATCACTGACTGGGAGAAAGCCAACACTATGAAATTAATAATTCTCTATTAATGGGTTGCCACATGTGTTGGCCAAAATAAGTACCCCAAGCTAATTCCCTAAATTGTGTCATCAGCACTCTCAGCATGATTTAATTACCGCCTTAATTGCACAGTGCAGATGCAGTGGCCTCCATAATGTTTGGGACAAAGAACTGTCATTTATTTATTTGCTTCTGTATTCCACAATTTGAGATTTGTAGTAAAAAAACAATCACATGTGGTTAAAGTACACATTGTCAGATTTTAATAAAGGCCATTTTTATACCTTTTGGTTTCACCATGTAGAAATTACAGCTGTGTTTATACATAGTCCCCCCACTTCAGGGCACCATAATGTTTGGGACACAGCAATGTCATGTCAATGAAAGTAGTCATGTTTAGTATTGTGTTGCATATCCTTTGCATGCAATGACTGCTTGAAGTCCGTGATTCATGGACATCACCAGTTGCTGGGCGTCTTCACTGGTGATACTCTGCCAGGCCTGGATTGCAGCCTTCTTTAGCTAATGCTTGTTTTGGGGAAAGTCCCCTTCAGTTTTTTTTCTTCAGCATATAAAACACATGCTATATTGGGTCAGATCGGGTGATTGACAGCCACTAAAGAATTGACCATTTTTTAGCTTTGAAAAACTCATTTGTTGCTTTAGCAGTATGTTTGGGATCATTGTCCTGCTGTAGAATGAACCCGCTGGCCAATACGTTTTGAGGTATTTGTTTGAACTTGAGCAGATAGGATGTGTCTATACACTTCAGAATTCATTAAGCTACTACCATCAGCAGTTGCATCAACAATGAAGATAAGTGAGCCAGTACTGTCAGCAGCCATACATGCCCAGGACATAACATCCCCACCACTGTGTTTCACAGATGAGGTGGTATGCTTTGGATCTTGGGCAGTTCCTCCTCTCCTTCATACTTTGCTCTTGCCATCACTCTGATACAAGTTAATCTTCGTCTCATCTATCCACATGACCTTTTTCCAGAACTATGGTTGCTCTTTTAGGTACTTCTTGGCAAAGTGTAACCTGCCCATCCTATTTTTGCAGCTAGCCAGTTGTTTGCGACTTGTAATGTAGCTCTTGTATTTCTGTTCACCACCCGAACGTGGAGCTGGAGACCACCACCCGACCCGTGGAGCTGGAGACCACCACCCGACCCGTGGAGATGGAGACCACCACCCGACCCGTGGAGCTGGAGAACGCCACCCGACCACCCGACCCTTGGAGCTGGAGACCACCACCCGACCCATGGAGCTGGAGACCACCACCCGACCCGTGGAGCTGGAGACCACCACCCGACCCGTGGAGCTGGAGACCACCACCCGACCCGTGGAGCTGGAGAACGCCACCCGACCCGTGGAGCTGGAGACCACCACCCGACCCGTGGAGCTGGAGACCACCACCCGACCCGTGGAGCTGGAGACCACCACCCGACCCGTGGAGCTGGAGACCACACCACCCGACCCGTGGAGCTGGAGACCACCACCCGACCCGTGGAGCTGGAGACCACCACCCCACCCGTGGAGCTGGAGACCACCACCCGACCCGTGGAGCTGGAGACCACCACCCGACCCGTGGAGCTGGAGACCACCACCCGACCCGCGGAGCTGGAGACCACCACCCGACCCGTGGAGCTGGAGACCACCACCCGACCCGTGGAGCTGGAGAACGCCAGGTACCCCATGACGCCACTCTTGACTCCTCTCTTGACCCTTGGCTGGAGACCATCAGCAGAGCCGCGGGGCTGAAGACCGCCTGCGGAGTAAACGCAGACGCGGAGCAACGGAGCGGCAGACCACCAGCGCGCACCAAGCCAGCTCGGCCCACCAGAAGCACCAACAGACGGCGACGGGTACGAAAACACCGCCGGGGACGCAGAGGTGGGTTAAAGGCCAGGTTAGAGCTAGCCCCACACAGGGCAGCGATTCCTAGCCTTTTTCCTCGCCAACGTGCGCTCACTGGCAAACAAAATGGATGAACTCCGGCTAAGGATCACCTCCCACAACCGGATCAAGGACTGCAACATCTTGATCTTCACTGAAACTTGGCTCAACACTGACGTTCCTGACAGCGCCATCCAGCTATCGGGGCGTCATTTACTCCGAGCGGACAGGACATCAGACTCTGGTAAGACCAGAGGGGGGGGGGGGGGTCTGTGCATTTATGTAAACAAAGCATGGTGCACGGACTCCACCATCATCGAGAGTCACTGCTCAGCTAACCTTGAATTCCTCTTGGTTAGATGCAGACCGTTCTATCTGCCCAGAGAGTTCACCTCCACTGTTGTGACTGCAGCCTATATCCCTCCTGATGCTAATGCCAAGCTTGCAATGAAAGAGCTGCATACTGCCATTAGCAAACAACAGACGCACAACCCCGAGGCAGCCTTCATTGTTGCGGGTGACTTCAATCACTCCAACCTGAAGACTGTACTCCCCAAATTCCACCAACATGTATCCTTCCCCACTAGAGTAGACAAGACACTGGACAAAGTCTACACCAATATGGCTGAAGCTTACAAAGCCATCCCCCTCCCCCACCTTGGTCAGTCTGATCACGTCTCATTGTTCCTGCTCCCTAAGTACTCCCCACTCATCAGACGGGTTAAACCCACTGTAAGGACAGTTAAAGTCTGGTCAGAGGAAGCGGACTTCACACTTCAGCAGTGTTTTGGAAACACTGACTGGAAGGCGTTTGCAGCCCAGGCCACCCTTGACTCTCACACGGACATTGATTCCTATACATCCTCTGTTCTGGACTTTATAAACTCCACCATCAATAGTGTCACCTCCCTCAAACAGGTGACCATATACCCGAATCAGAAGCCATGGATGAACAGCGAGGTCAGGCTACTGCTGAAAGCACGGGACAACGCTTTCAGGTCAGGCGATGCTCGAGCCTACAGTTCATCCAGGGCTAACCTGAAGAGGGGCATCAGGAAGGCCAAGCACTGCCATAAGCTCAGGATTGAGGAGCACTTCAACAACAAACTCCGACCCCCGACGCATGTGGCAAGGCATCCAGGCCATCACGGACTACAGACCCTCCAACATCACCCCCACATCCAGCGACGCCTCCTTCCTTGAGGAGCTTAATCACTTCTATGGCCGCTTCGACAGGGACAATCTAGAGACAGCCATCAAGGCTGTGCTACCTGCCGATCACCAACCCCTCACACTCACACCCTACGACGTGTACGTGGCACTGAGTAGGACTAATTCACGTAAGTCTGCTGGCCCTGACGGCATCCCCGGGCGCAGGCTCAGTGCCTGTGCTGCGCAGCTGACAGACGTCTGGACTGACATCTTCAACCTGTCACTTGCCCAAGCAGTTGTCCCCACTTGCCTTAAAGCCACCTCCATCGTGCCAGTGCCAAAACACTCCACTGCGGCAAGCCTCAACGACTTCCGCCCAGTTGCACTTACCCCCATCATCACCAAGTGCTTCGAGAGGCTGGTCCTGGCACACCTCAAAAGCTGCCTACCCCCCACACTGGATCCCTATCAGTTTGCCTACCGCAAGAACAGGAGTACGGAGGATGCCATCTCAACGGCACTTCACTCCGCCCTCTCCCACCCTGACAACAGAGACACTTATGTAAGAATGCTGTTCATCGATTACAGCTCAGCATTCAACACCATTATTCCATCAAAACTGATCACCAAACTCGGTAACCTGGGCATCGACCCCTCCCTCTGCAACTGGATACTGGACTTTCTAACCAACAGACCCCAGTCTGTGAGGTTAGACAAGCACACCTCTTCAACCCTCACCCTGAACACCGGCGTTCCTCAGGGCTGTGTGCTGAGCCCCCTCCTCTACTCCCTCTTCACCTATGACTGCACACCTGTACATGGTACTAACACCATCATCAAGTATGCAGATGATACAACGGTGATTGGCCTCATCAGCAACAACGATGAGCTGGCCTACAGGGAGGAGGTCCAGCACTTAGCAGCATGGTGGCGCTGACAACAACCTGGCCCTTAACTCCAAGAAGACCAAGGAGCTCATTGTAGACTTCAGGAAGTCCAGAGGCGGCACGCACACCCCCATCCACATTAACGGACGGAGGTGGAACGTGTTTCTAGCTTCAGGATTCATCCAGGTTAACTGGGAAACATCTCCGATGACCTCTCTTGGACCCACAATACCTCTACTCTGATCAAGAAGGCTCATCAGCGTCTCTTCTTCCTGAGGAGACTGAAGAAGGTCCACCTGTCTCCTCAGATCCTGGTGAACTTCTACCGCTGCACCATCGAGAGCATCCTTACCAACTGCATCACAGTATGGTATGGCAACTGCTCTGTCTCCGACCGGAAGGCATTGCAGAGGGTGGTGAAAATTGCCCAACGCATCACCGGTTCCACGCTCCCCTCCATTGAGTCTGTCCAAAGCAAGCGCTGTCTGCGGAGGGCGCTCAGCATCGCCAAGGACTGCTCTCACCCCAACCATGGACTGTTTACCCTCCTACCATCCGGGAGGCGCTACAGGTCTCTCCGTTGCCGAACCAGCAGGTCCAGAGGCGGCACGCACACCCCCATCCACATTAACGGGACGGAGGTGGAACGTGTTTCTAGCTTCAGGTTCCTGGGAGTCAACATCTCCGATGACCTCTCTTGGACCCACAATACCTCTACTCTGATCAAGAAGGCTCATCAGCGTCTCTTCTTCCTGAGGAGACTGAAGAAGGTCCATCTGTCTCCTCAGATCCTGGTGAACTTCTACCGCTGCACCATCGAGAGCATCCTTACCAACTGCATCACAGTATGGTATGGCAACTGCTCTGTCTCCGACCGGAAGGCATTGCAGAGGGTGGTGAAAATTGCCCAACGCATCACCGGTTCCACGCCCCCCTCCATTGAGTCTGTCCAAAGCAAGCGCTGTCTGCGGAGGGCGCTCAGCATCGCCAAGGACTGCTCTCACCCCAACCATGGACTGTTTACCCTCCTACCATCCGGGAGGCGCTACAGGTCTCTCCGTTGCCGAACCAGCAGGTCGAGGAACAGCTTCTTTCCGGCGGCTGTCACTCTACTCAACAACGTACCTCGGTGACTGCCAATCACCACCCCCCCCCCCGGACACTTATTATTTTTTATTCAAAATCGTTTGCTATGTCGCTCTTCCAAAGGAGATGCTAAATGCATTTTCGTTGTCTCTGCCAAAGGTTGGATGGAAAAAAATCTGGAGGTGCTGAGAGCTCTCTCTATACCTGCATTAAGGAGGCAATTAAACTCACCTGAGCAATTACAAAACACCTGTGAAGCCATGTTGCCCCAAACATTATGGTGCCCCTGAAATGGGGGACTATGGATAAACACAAATCTGTAATTTCTACATGGTGAACCAATGTGTAAAAATGTCCTTTATTAAAATCTGACAATGTGCATTTTACCCACATGTGATTTTTTTTTATTATTATCCCAAATTGGGAGTACAGTAGGCAAAATAAGTTAAAGAATATGGGTCTTGGGCTAATCCCCAAACATTTTTTGATGGAGGGCACTGTAAAATTAACCTTTTGATCATGCCATGTTTTCTTTAAAGCACCAATGCAGTCCAAACAAGTTCGGAAACAAGTTCAAGTGAGTTTATTGTCATGTGTCCCTGTATAGGACAATGAAATTCTTGCTTTGCTTAAGCACACAGAAAATAGTAGGCATTTACTACAAAACAGATAAAAATGTGTCCATATACCCTGATCTAAAATATACACACATGAATAAATAACTGGTAAAAGTGCAAATAACAGAAAGTGCTTGTTTTAATAATCAGAGTTTTGTCCGAGCCAAGTTTTGTTTAATAACCTGATGGCTGAGGGGAAGTAAAGTAGCTATCTTGAACCCTGGTTTAGTTGCAGTCTTTAGGCTCCTGTACCTTCCTACCTGAAGGTAGCCCAGGGCAGATGAGTGTGTGGACGGATGGTGTGGGGTCTTTTTTGATGATACTGCCCAGCCTTTTTTTCCAAGGTCTTTGAGGCAGCGACTGTGATAAACTCCCCTCGATGGAAGGAAGGTCAGAGCCGATGATGGACTGGGCAGTGTTTACTACTTTTTGTAGTCTTTTCCTCTCCAGGGCGCTCAAATTGCCGAACCAAGCCACAATGCAACCCGGTCCTCAGCATGCTCTCCTCTACTGTGCACCCTGTAAAGAAGTTAGAGAGAGTCTTCCTTGACAATCCTACTCTCCGCTAATCTTCTCAGAAAGTAGAGGCGCTGCGATGTGCTTTTTTGATAAATTGCGTTCGTGTTCTCGGACCAGGAAAGATTCTTCAGAGATGTGCACGCCCAGGAATTTGAAGTTCCTTGAACACCATTTCAACCCCATCGACCCGTTGATATAAATGGGGGTGTGGGTCCCCATCCGACTCCTTCCAAAGTCCACAATCAGCTCCTTGGTTTTGCTGGTGTTGAGGGCCAGGTTATTTGCGCTGGCAACCATATGGACAGTTGCTCGATCTACCCTCTCCTTCTGTACTCTGACTCACCACCCCATCAGTGATACGCCCCACATTTAGTGGTGTGTCGTCAGCGAACTTGATGAACAAGCTGATATGATTTAATTTTCAAGTAGCGTGTTTAATTTTTGCGTACATTAATTGTTTCCGGTTTGTTACTGAAGAGGCAAAATTAGCTTTTTTTTTATTTTATTGTATATAGGTGAGTTTTTTTTTTTTTGCCCTCTAAATAATCAAACAGGACACATGTTATGAATCATTTGAACCCAAATTGAATACTGTAACATAGTATTTTTACTGACCTTTATTATGGGCTTTGTGTTTTTTCTGAGGTTGGTAAGTTGATGGAGATGGTTGTTAAACGTAATCACTCATTGATGCCTGCTTTTTCACTGGTTTAGGTTCCTTCTCATTGAATTGGAGGTAACACAAATTGTTCAGTTGAAGTGTGTCTCACTCATTTCAAGATGATGGATTTGAAAAGTGCGGAAATTCCTGTTGGGATGTATGAAATGTTATTGTGGAACACCAGTTTTGGACACTGAACAGATTGTTTTTTTTTCCTAAATTTTCGAATAGCATGGGAAGAAGTGAAAAAATATCTCAAAATGTGATACCAGATTTGGGTGGGTTATACCGTGGCAAAACTGAATAGTGTCTCTGTCCTGCAGAAAATAACACACCAGTGATGGGTCCCATTGATTCAGGCATGAGGAAATCCTTTGACAGAGTAGACATGTTTTCAATTTCAGGACAGGTGGACATAGGAGGGGAGTCTTGGAAGTGACCTTGGAGGGGGACAGATGAGAGATAAAGAATAGTGATTATAATTATGAGATGATCCCTGATAAATGCAGTGGCGACTTTGAAAGCCACATTTTATGCAGGATGGTCCAGGGCTGTGGAGTCAATACCCAAAACACCCCGACTCCGACTCCTTGATTTCTTGTGTATCCGACTCTGATCCCGAGGCCCTAGGGTATAATAATTCAAATCTGCTTTGATGACATTACACAAAATGGCATAAGAACGACATGAATCATCGGAGATGTCCTCATTCGTTAAGGAATGGGGGTTCCCCTCTTCGACTATAGATGAGGCTCTCACCAGGGTCTCTTCTATACCATGTAACTCTGCTCTCACTCCCCATCCCTCCCACTCGTAACAAGGGCAAAGTCCCTCTTCTCCTCACCTTCCACCCTACCAGCCGTCACATACAACAAATAATCCTCCAACATTCTTGCCACCTCCAACGGATCCCACCACTATCCACATCTTCCCATCTCCTCCCCTTTCGGCTTTCCGCAGAGACTGTTCCCTTCGTAACTCCCTGGTCAATTCGTCCCTTCCCAACCAAACCACCCCCCTCTCCTGGCACTTTCCCTTGCAACCGCAGGAAATGCCACACTTGTCGCTTTACCTCCCCCCCCTTGACTCCATCCAAGGACCCAAGCAGTCTTTCCAGGTGTGGCAGAGGTTCACCTGCACCTCCTTCAACCTCATCTATTGCATCTCCTGCTCTAGGTGTCAGCTGCTCTACATCGGTGAGACCAAGCATAGGCTTGGCGATCGCTTCGCCCAACACCTTCGCTCAGTTCGCAATATCTCCCGGTGGCTCAGCACTTCAACTCCCCCTTCCATTCTGAATCTGAACTTTCTGTCCTGGGCCTCCTCCATGGCCAGAGCACCTCATATTTTGCTTGGGGGTTTTTCACCCCAGCGGTATGAACATTGACTTCTCCAATTTCAGGTAGTCCCCTGCTTTCTCCTTCTTTCCCCCTCCCCTTCCCAGCTCTCCCACAGCCCACTGTCGTCCGCCTCTCCCTTTCTTCTTACCGCCCCACTACCCCACATCAGTCTGAAGAAGGGTCTCGACCCGAAACGTCTCCTATTTCCTT
Organism: Leucoraja erinaceus; assembly: GCF_028641065.1. NCBI lineage: Eukaryota > Metazoa > Chordata > Chondrichthyes > Rajiformes > Rajidae > Leucoraja > Leucoraja erinaceus. The sequence continues at coordinate 28,506 of NW_026576914.1, forward strand.
TGCTCCATAAATACTGCCTCATCCGCATAGATTCTCCAGCATTTTTGTCTACCTTCCAATTTCCAGCATCTGCAGTTCCTTATTAAACATGAATCATCAGGCTACCTTTTAAACCCGGGTTTTGAGGTCTAATGGTTGTAGCTATGCTATTGTGGCGTTTTTATTGTATACGCTTGAAAAAAAAAAAAAACATAATTCATTATGGTGAAAGAAATATAAATCCCATAAAGGACTATGACAAAATTAAAAATTCCATTGAATTAAATAAAAAAAATTATAAAGCATTTCGCCAAAATTTATTAAACTAAGACCACAGGTATGAGGTAAATGGCTAAATTATGACCAAAAAAAATCTCATATGCAATAGAAATTAAAAGTAAATGCATAGGTAGTTAAGTTTGCTACTAAGTACCATACCTAAAATTTATTAAATATAACGTCCTAACGGGCCTGTCCCACTTCGGCAAGTGCAGGAGACTCGGCACTGGCCACATGATTGCCACATGTTCGCTGGTGGTCTCTGGTGAGTCTCCTTCATGGTCGCGAGGTGTTCCCGCATTCTGGGAACGAGTCGCGGCCTCAGTGTGATCGCCGCAAATTTTTCAACATGTTGAAAAATTTTCTGTGACCAAAATTGGTCGCCATGGAGATAATCAATAATCTTGTAGTTGTGGGTGCAGTTTGTAGTTTGGTCGCCATAGTTAGTCGAGGTACTCGTAGGTAGTTTTAGTTAATCGCCTTTGCTGGCCGGGTATTTTCATTGGCTCGTTGGGGAAGAAAAAAAACGTCAGCAGTAGTTTTCAGAACCAAGGAGAACCGACCGGTAATGTTAAACGTCCGCCAAACTTCACAGTTGTGTACCTCTGGCTTTATTAAAAGTTGTCTGGCTTCTTTAAATATTGTCTCCACTCCTTCTTCCCCCCCCCCCCCTCTCCCCCTCCTCCCCCCCCCTTCTCCCCCTCTCCCCCCACCCCCCACCCCTCTTTTTAAAGGACTTACCGTACACTGTGCTTTAGCTGTCTTAATTATAGCGCAACCTTTCAGTTCATGGCGGTGTGTGTCTGTATCACCATGGCTTTGCACCGTGTGAATTTCAGACAGCTCTTCCCCCACTTACCCAGGCCCCCGCCTTTGTGATGTGTGTGTCTGTGTGCGTGTTCCACTCTGACAGTTGCTGTTCCAGTTCCCGGTTTTTCAGGCGACAGCCGGCAACTTGACATTCGTCGGCAGTCCGCTGAAAAATCACCTAAGTGGGACAACCCATTAGGAACAGAATTGCTTCAGCCAGATTCTCTTTCATTGATGCCCTTAAATCTGATTAAATTATTTTCATTATTTTCAATACAGAGAACAGTCTCTCCACGTTGACCTGAGTAGGTGGTTTGGTTGTTACTATCACAGCCGCAAATTTACTATTTCTGGATAAGCAGGGATGACTTCTTGTGCTGCAAGTTCAGATGAGCAATCATATTTCTCTACTTCTTTTAAACCACCAAGAAAATCTTGCTTAAATTCCATTAGTTTAACATTTTGCCTTTGCACATTTTAACGGGAACACTTTGCTCTCAACAGTTCAATTTTATCTAAATATTTTGCAAAGCAGCTAACAAGATCTGATGGTCAAGTAGTGGACCCTCTCTTTTCTTCATTGACAATACAATTCCTTCAGCAATTAATCCTCCAGCTTTGGATAGGTGAAACATTAAATGTTTCAATTCCTGTAGGAATGTACCAGGATCCTCTGCTTGCAGCTTTTTGGTGACTGCATGAGGGTGAGCAAGCAGAGCTTCTAATTATGATACCAACATCCATTGACTTTTAATCAGTAAGACACTGGGATTATCAATGTCTTCTAGAATGAGTTTTAGGTCAAGCAAATGCTTAACCATCATATGTGCTGCCCCAGCGAGTTGCTTGGTCAAAAATAGCTCCCTTCCCTGCACGTCTCCGGAGGATAGCATCAATTTTAGAGGTCCTGGCTGCTGTAGCTACTTACCTCCCCTTGCCTATCAGAGTAGCTGCATGGCGTCCTTTCAATCCTTCTCTTATTGCTAGTTGCAATGTATGTACAGCACAATGCGTATGTTAGATTTGACAGCTGACATGCTGTCCGCAATAATATCATCTAAAGTTTCATCATTCTGTTCTATTTCTGCTGTTCCGGTTTCAGAATCTGCATCCGAGATCTCCCTTTCAGTAGTAACTTTCATCTTAAACTTTATTAATTTTTTCTATTATGCTTGGCATATTTGAAGCATAATCAGTGACGACGCGTAGAATATGGTCTTATTTAATTTCAAAATCTTTCAAACTTTCTTCCACTAATTTCTGGAGATAAATGCTCACGATGTGCCTTGGTGTCCTTAACTCCCAATGTCCGTGTTACTATTTTATTGTTTTCATCAATAAATCTAGCATTGATGGCAAAATAGTTAGCTCTGTGACGAGTGGTGGCATCCATATTAATGAGCATGAACCGCCCCTTAAGAGTTTTTTGAAGCTTTTCCTTTTCATTCTTGGCTTCTACAAGTATAGAAAACATAGACATTGAAAAATAGGTGCAGGAGTAGGCCATTCGGCCCTACGCAATACTCCAGGTGTGGTCTCACCAAGACCCTGTACAACTGCAGTAGAACCTCCTATACTCAAATCCTTTTGCTATGAATGCTAACATACCATTCACCTTCTTCACGGCCTGCTGCACCTGCATGCCTACTTTTAATGACTGGTGTACCATGACACCCAGGTCTCGTTGCATCTCCCCCTTTCCTCATCGGCCACCATTCAGATAATAATCTACATTCCTATTTTTTGCCACCAAAGTGGATAACCTCACATTTATCCACATTATACTGCATCTGCCATGCATTTTCCCACTCACCCAGCCTATCCAAGTCACCTTGCAGCCTCCTAGCATCCTCCACCCAGCTAACACTGCCCCCCAGCTTCGTGTCATCCGAAAACTTGGAGATGTTGCATTCAATTCCCTCGTCCAAATCATTAATATATATCGTAAATAGCTGGGGTCCCAGCACTGAGCCTTGCGGTACCCCACTAGTCACTGCCTGCCATTGTGAAAAGGACCCGTTTACTCCTACTCTTTGCTTCCTGTCTGTCAGCCAGTTCTCTATCCACATCAATACTGAAGCCCCAATACCGTGTGCTTTAAGTTTGTATACTAATCTCTTATGTGGAACCTTGTCGAAAGCCTTCTAAAAGTCCAGATATAACACATCCACTGGTTCTCCCTTATCCACTCTACTAGTTACATCCTCGAAAAATTCTATAAGATTTGTCAGACATGATTTACCTTTCATAAATCCATGCTGACTTTGTCCAATGATTTCACCACTTTCCAAATGTGCTGCTATCCCATCTTTAATAGCAGTTTCTAGCAGTTTCCCCACTACTGACGTTAGACTAACTGGTCTGTAATTCCCTGTTTTCTCTCTCCCTCCCTTTTTAAAAAGTGGGGTTACATTAGCTACCTTCCAATCCTCAGGAACTACTCCAGAATCTAAAGAGTTTTGAAAAATTATCACTAATGCATCCACTATTTCTGGGGCTACTTCCTTAAGTACTCTGGGATGCAGCCTATATGACCCTGGGGATTTATCGACCTTTAATCCATTCAATTTACCTCACACCACTTCCAGGCTAACCTGGATTTCACTCAGTTCCTCAATCTCATTTGACCCCTGGTCCCCTGCTATTTCAGGCAGATTATTTATGTCTTCCTTAGTGAAGACAGAACCAAAGTAGTTATTCAATTGGTCTGCCATGTCCTTGTTCCCCATGATCAATTCACCTGTTTCTGACTGCAAGGGACCTGTATTTGTTTTAACTAAGTATATGTTTTCTGATACTCTCCCTTGCCAGAGAAACTCCTAGTTTCTTAGCCATTTCCTCATTTCTCTCGGGTGGAAATAAAGTGTGCGGTATGTTTAAAAAGTGGGATATTTTTTCAATTTACGTAGTCTCTGAAATTTATGTTGAGGTCAGAGTCGGGACTTATTTTACCGACTCCGACTCCAGCAACACCAAATTTGTGCCGACTCGACGACTCCGACTCCACAGTCCTGGGATGGTCAGTACATGGAACCTGCTGCCATGTGGGATAACTGAGATGAACAACATCACTGCATTTATAGGAAAGCTGGATTAACATGAGGAAAACCTAAATTTAAAAAACTGCAGATGCTGAAAATCTGAAACGTAAAATGTTGGAAACATTCTGTGGATCGGACAGTATCTGAAAAGATATACAATTGATATAGTGTTGGAGGCCCTTTGTTAGAAATGGGAATGATTTGGAGAAGAAAAAAATAGGTTTAGGTTCTTCAAACTTGTGTGGGGCTTCGATATAGCGATGCAGGCAGCCACAGATGGGTCAGAGTGGAATAGAGAATTAAAGTGGCACCAGTCACCCCTATTGTCTGATGCAGCTGTCCTGCAAAGTGGTCACCCAATCTGGTAATGTTGGCGAGATCACGTGGAGAAGGCTGTGAAAATGTTGGTGTGGAGCAACAACGTGGTCTTGTTGAGTAGAGTGGCCTCATTTTGCTGGAGCAAAGTAACAAAAACTTGGAAAAACACCAAATAACTCATGATAAAGAAACTCTTGATTTTAAAGACTTTGAAAAAGATAAATAAAATAGTTGCCTGTTCAAGTATCACATCTCTGTTCTAATTGAATGGAAGCTGAATTAAACTTGTTTTTCTCATCTTCAAATACAGATTCCACAAATTCCAGTGACAACATGTACACAATGATTAATCCCGTTCCACCTGGAGGAAGCCGGTCAAATGTAAGTTTATCATGAGAGGAAAAGCACATGCAAACTTTCTCCTTGCTTTCACAGAATTGATACAAATACTGTCAAAATGAATGAAACAGGAAATTCTTAACATATGGTAGTCTATAAGTGCTCGGTATTTCGACTGCGCATGCCCAGGTCAAAGGTCACTATGCATAATAATAATTATAAAAAAAATTATGTGCGCCTTTCAAGAGTCTCAAGGACACCTCACAAAAATTTAGCAGGTAGAGGAAAAACATGTAAGGGGAATGAAATAAATAGTAGAGACATGACTAGTACACAAAGTAAAGACAGAAACAGCCCAGGGAAGCAGTGGACCTTAATTTCTTCAGTTTTTTCCAGCTTTGATTCTTCAAGGTAAGAAAATACAGCTTTCAAACTATGAAATAGTTGTATTTGTTGTTCCTTTGTTAAAAGCTAAGATTATTTTGTCGTTTTTATTGCTTTATTATGCTTTGGTGAGTTTGTGCTAGTCCGTGGTCGATGTTGGGCCTGGGTCTGTTGAGTTGCTGCTGGGCCGTCCACGTCCCGTCCCGGGGCCCGGCCGTAGTTGAACTGGGGTTGGCTAAAGAATTTCATTGGCTTTCACCCCAGCTCACCTCCCGCCGGGCCTACTGACAGCCCCGGACCGATGACACCAACAGCCCCAGGCCCATAGCCAGCGCGGAGAAGAAGTGCCAACTCCAGTCAAGCCCTGCTCCCTGACGGGCCAGGGCCGCCGGCAGCCAACCTCCCCAGTGCCAGCAAAAGCCGAGCACCAGCCATTCATACAAAGTGCTGCAGCCCCCTCCCCATGAAAGCCCGGCCAGACCCCTCCACCCACGTCCGGACACCCGGGAGGGGACGGGGACGGCCCAGCAGCAACTCAACGAACACGGGCCCGACACCGACCACGGACGAGCACGATCTCGCTCACTCACCAAGGCATAATCAAGCAATAAAAATAACAAAATAATCTTAGCTTTTAACAAAGGAACAATAAATACAGCTATTTCATAGTTTGAAAGCAGTATTTTCTTACCAAGAAGAATCAAAGGTAGAAAAAACAGAAGCAATGAAGGTTCACTGCTCCACTGCTTTCCAGGGGTGTTTATGCATAGTGACCTTTGACCTGGGCATGTGCAGTTGGAATACCGAACTCGCTTATTAGGATCCATGCATACAAAAACAAGATGACTGCTGTGGATATAGATCCTATGTCACAAATGGCTATTGGACCTTCAGGTTTGTGTTTGATCACCCAGAGTTTTGTTGTATTCCTGGATGGTCACCTTAAGTATTACCATATTTTGCTGAACTGTATAAGCCACAGTGGGAGGCACAGTGGCGCAACGGTAAAGTTGCTGCCCTGCAGCGCTTGCAGCGCCGGAGACCCGGGTTCTATCCCGACTACAGTTGGCTGTCTGTAATGAGTTTGTATATTCTCCCCATGACCTGTGTCGGTATTCTCCGAGATATTTGGTTTCCTCCCACGCTCCAAAGACATACAGGTATGTAGGTTGATTGGCTTGGTATAAGTGTAAATTGTCCCTCGTGTCTGTAGGATAGTGTCAGTGATCGAGCATCGCTGGTCGTTGCAGACTCGGTGGGCTGAAGTTTTTCCACGTGTTTCCATGCTGTATCTCTAAACTAATCATAGAATTTGTTGACCTCTTTACAATTTGCTTTATTTTTCTTCCAGTTCCCACTGGGGCCTGGCTCTGAAGGTCCCATGGGTGGAATGGGCGGAATTGAGCCACTTCATATGAATGGATCATTAGGTAAGTCACCTTCCTACCAGGAGCAATCATAAAAGGGCACTGAAGCCTTTTATGCAACACGGAAATAAATAAATCAACAGGGCTTCTGAATCCTTGTTGGAATAGAGGCATTGGAATAAATAAGCCATACACAGTTGGGTTTTTATGCGCGGATGAGTGAAAAATGAAACCGTTGTCAAAGAATAGAACTTTTCAGTATTTTTCTACCATGGTTATCTCGCGTCAGAAATGTTAATGAAAATATTTGCTTTTACTCTCCCTAGGATCAGGCGATATGGACGGGATCCCTAAGGTATGAGTTTAACTTTAATACAATTAATATAAACATTCAACAGAGATTATGTGATTCTTCGATCACGATCCAAAAGGGAGTGGAATGGAGTGGTCCATAATGTTGACTGTTCTATACTGAACACGATTCCATTTTATGGAAATATCTACATCTCGAAGTATAAACCACGGCTAATTCCCTATTGCTACATTTTCATTTTATAGATCATGAGTACCTTTAGAGGACATGTACCAACCATCCCAACATACATTTGCTATTTAGATCTAGCCACACATTTTTCTTTGTAATAGTCGTCTGATATTGTGTGTAAATAAATTAAAATCCTAGAAGGATTGATTTGATGGACATTTTCCCCTGAAGGCACAGTGAACTGGTGACAGTATTTTATCCATGTGCTGTCTTGAGAGGAAGCAAACTGAGTGTGTTGAGTCTACATAAATTATGTGAAGGAAAGAGATCTGGAATGGCTGAGGGAAAAGCAGTGATCAGATGAGAGAGATTTAAAAGGCGTGACAAAAAAAGAGGAAAGAATAACAATTGCAGTTATTAGAAATAGAAAATAAAAGTTAGAGTCATTGTCATACAGCATGGAAACAGGTCCTTCAGTTCAGTTTGCCCATGTTGATCAAGGTGCCCCCTCTGCATCAGTCCCACCTGCCCAGGTCTGGCCCATATCCCTCTAAACCTTTCCTATCCATAAGTCTTTTAAATGTTGTTATAGTTTCTGCCTCAACTACCTCCTCTGGCAACTCATCCACTGTGTGAAAAATTTGCCCCTCAGATCCCTATTAAATGTTTTCCCTCTTACCTTAACATATGTCCTCTGGTTCTTGATACTCCTACTCAGGGTGAAAGACTCTGTGCATCTATCCTAACTATCTCTCTCATGATCTTGTACACCACTATAAGATGTCTCCTCCTCCTGTGCTCCAAGGAATCCAGTCCTAACCTGCCCAACCTCTCCCGATACTGCAGGCCTTCAAGTTCTGGCACCATCCTAATAAATCTTCTGTGCATTCTTTTCAGCTGAACAACATAATTCCTATAGTAGGAAGATCAAAATCAAACACAATACTCCAACTGTGGCCTCACCAGTGCCTTGTGCAGCTGTAACATAATATCCCAACTTCTATACTCAAAACCCTGACTGATGAAGGCCGAAAGCCTGCATGACCACCTTATCTACCTGTGACACAACTTTCAAGGAACCATGTACCTGCTCTCCTAGATCCCTCTGTTCTACCACACATCAGAATCCTGATTTACTGTGAAGGTCCTGCTCTGATTGGACTTCCCAAAATGCAATACCTCACATTTACCTGCATTAAACTCCATTAACCATTCCTCTGCCCACTTGCCCAGCCGACCAAGATCCTGATGTAACCATTGACAACCATCTTCGCTATCTCCAATACCACTCACTTTTGTGTCATCTGCCAACTTACTAATAATGTCTTGTAGGTTCTCATCCAAATCACTGATCTAGACCACAAACAGCTTTAGGCACAATTGCCCACATCCAATTCAATTCAACTTTATTGTCATTGCACAGATACAAGTAAGGGTACAACGGAATGCAGTTTAGCGTCAGTCCGTAGTATAGTGCAATATAGAAATAAAAATAAAAATACAGAATAATCAAACAATAATCGAACAATGTGGACGTAGAGACTGGAGAGACTGGCGGGACTCTGAGTTCAGCAATGTGATAGTGATTTATCTCTTGACATCACTTGTCAATAGATAAATATAGATAAATGTGAAGTTATCCACTTTGGCGGCAAAAACAAGGGGGCAGACTAAAATCTCAATGGGGTTAGGTTAGGTAAGGGGGAGGTGCAGCGAGACCTGGCGTCCTTGTACATCGGTCACTGAAAGTTCGCTTACAGGTACAGCAGGCAGTGAAAAAAGCTAATAGAGTGTTGGCCTTCATAACAAAAGGATTTCAGTATAGGAGTAAAGAGGTTCTTCTGCAGTTGTATAGGGCTCTGGTGAGACCACATCTGGAATATTGTGTACAGTTTTGGTCTCCTAATTTGAGGAATGACATCCTTGTGATTGAGGCAGTGCAGCGTAGGTTCACGAGATTGATCACTGGGATGGCAGGATGTCATATGAGGAAAGATTGAAAAGACTAGGCTCGTATTCACTGGAGTTTAGAAGGTTGAGGGGGGATCTTATAGAAACATATACAATTATAAAAGGACTGGACAAGGTAGATGCAGGAAAAATGTTCCCAATGTTGGGCAAGGCCAGAACCAGGGGTCATAGTCTTAGAATAAAGGGGAGGTCATTGAAGACTGAGGTGAGAAAAAACGTTTTCACACGGAGAGTTGTGAATTTGTGGAATTCCCTGCCACAGAGGGCAGTGGAGGTCAAGTCACTGGATGGATTTAAGAGAGTGTTAGATAGAGCTCTAGGGGCTAGTGGAGTCAAAGGATATGAGAAGGTAGGCACCGGTTATTGACAGGAGACGATCAGCCATGATCACAATGAATAATGGGCCGAATGGCCTCCTCCTGCACCTATTTTCTATGTCTATGTCTAATAGTTGCCATAAAGGTCTAGAGAATGTGAAAATAATTGCATATAATAGTCAATTGGAAAGAAATTTGGAGAATCTGATTTACTGGTGAATGTTAGAACAAACGGTGGACAACATGGCTGCAGAGCTCCCAAGTATTCCTAGAAAAGCACTGGTGTGTTAGCCCATGTCATCTGAATCTATTGTAAGGCTCAGAGAAATGTGTAATTCCCTTCTGACGGCAACATTCGTGCATTGTAGAAAGTTGTGGTAATTCCTCAAACTTACATTGGAATCACTTTTGGAAGCAAATTGCTGATTCTTTAAAATTCCGCTTCCGTTATTTCAATTCTACACAGGATTATTTAAATTCTTGCATTATGCCGGCTCTCCTGTGGTTAACTGCCTAGGACTTTCTTCTGCCTATATTTCTTCCTTTGAACAGCTTACCTGGACCAAAGTTCCTCTGGTCCTTGCCTTACACCCCGCTACCCTCTGCCTCCAACACATAATTTTCCAACATTTCTGCCACCTTCAACATGGTCCCATTGCCAGTCAGATTTTCCCATCCCCACCTGTTCTGCTTTATGTGGAGCCTGCTCCCTCAAACTCCTTGGTTCACTCATCCATTCCCACCCAAACCACCCCTCCCCAGGTAGTTTCCCATGCAACTGCAGGAGATGCAACACCTGTCACGATACCGCCTCCCTCACAGCCATCCAGGGACCACAGCTGCACTTCCAGGTGAGACAGAGGTTCACACGCACCTCCTACAACCTTGTCTATTGCCTTGTCTATTGTATTTGGTGTCCTTTACATCAGTGAAACCAAGCATGCTAGGTCTGTCGAGGCCTGCTGGATCTCCCGGTTGCTAACCATTTAAACTCCCCTTTCCATTCCCATACCAACCTTTCTGCCCTGGGCCTCCTCCACTGCCTGAGTGAGGCCACACGCAAACTGGAGGAGAAGCATCTCATTCCACTTGGGTAACATACAACCCAATGGTGTGAACATTGAATTCTCCAATTTTATGTAACTTAACGAAGAACATCCCTTTCCTCTTCTACCTAGTAACTTCCTCTGACCACATTCTTCTCTTTTCGCATCTCAACCTTTTGTCATCTACCCATCTCTAGCCTTTGTCCACCCATCAGCCAATCTACTCCTGCCCCCCCCCCCCCCCGACATGTATCCACCTATCACTTGTCCTGCTCCTACCTTTCGCCCAGCTTGCTTCCCTCGACTACAATGAAACTGAAGAAGGGTGCTGAGCCGAGGCATCACCTATCCATGTTCTCTAGAGATACTGCCCCACTGAATTACTCCAGTACTGTCTTTTTTTTAAACCAGCATATGTAGTTTCTCATAACAGTGTATCACCTTTCTGTTGTTCTAATCCTACCTACCTATATGTACAGATGATGTCCAAATAATTAAAGCATATCCACTTTCTAACATCAGAAGAGATTGGTATTTTGGACTTTGGTTTAGCAGTGGATATAATACCAGCTCCTGGGGTCCTAATTGGTGGATTATAAACAACTGATGTGATCAATGGCAGATTCTTAAATGTATCAATGTACACATGATGAAATTAAAACCTGGTCTTCAGGGACTCTATTGAAGGCAAAATGAGCAATAAACCTTATCAAGACAAACATTTGGAATTAACTCAATGTGATCATCTCTGAGAATTAAAATTGCCACTTAGCAGCTCTGTGATGTGGTGTTCGCTTGCTTTGACTCTCTTTGGGAGAGAAACTCCATGTTTTAATGAATGAAATTATGTACCTTCCAGAATTCTCCCAACAACATGAGCAGCATTACCAATCCTCCAGGCACTCCAAGGGATGATGGTGAATTAGGAGGCAATTTTCTTCACTCCTTCCAAAATGATAACGTGAGTATGTGAGCATACTAGACACAGTGCCCTCCATAATGTTTGGGACAAAGACCCATCATTTATTTATTTGCCGCTGTGCTCCACAATTTGAGATGTAGTAGAAATAAAATCACGCATTTAAAGTGCACATTGTCAGATTTTAATAAAGGCCATTTTTATACATTTTGGTTTCACCATGTAGAAATTACAGCATTGTTTATACATAGTCCCCTCATTTCAGAGCATCATAATGTTTAGGACACAATGCTTCACAGGTGTTTGTAATTGCTCAGGTGTGTTTAATTGCCTCATTAATGCAGGTACAAGAGAGCTCTCAGCACCTAGTCCTCCAGTCTTTCCATCACCTTTGGAAACTTTTATTGCTGTTTATCAACATGAGGACCAAAGTTGTGCCAATGAAAGTCAAAGAAGTCATTATGAGACTGAGAAACAGGAATAAAACTGTTAGAGACATCAGCCAAACCTTAAGCTTACCAAAATCAACTGTTTGGAACATCATTAAGAAGAAAGATATCACTGTTGAGCTTACTAATCACAAAGGGACTGGCAGACCAAGGAAGACCTCCACAGCTGATGACAGAAGAATTCTCTCTATGATAAAGAAAAAAAAAACCCAAAACACAAGTGCACCAGATCAGAAACACTTTTCAGGAGTCAAGGTGTGGATTTGTCAATAACCACTGTCCGCAGAAGACTTCATGAACAGAAATACAGAGGCTACACTGCAAGATGCAAACCACTGGTTAGCCGTAAAAATAGAATGACCAGGCTGCAGTTTGCCAAGAAGTACTTAAAAGAGCAACTACAGTTCTGGAAAAAGACGAGACGAAGATGAACTTAAATCAGAGTGATGGCAAGTGCAAAGTATTGAGGAGAGAAGGAACTGTCCAAGATTCAAAGCATACCACCTCATGTGTGAAACACGGTGGCGGGGATGTATGGCCTGGGCATGTATGGCTGCTGAAGGTTCTGGCTCACTTATTACCATTGATGATACAACTGCTGATGGGAGTAGCACAATAAAATCTGAAGTGTATAGACACATCCTATCTGCTCAGGTTCAAACTCATTGGCCAGCGGTTCATTCTACAGCAAGACAATTATCCCAAACATACGGCTAACGTTTTTCAAAGCTAAAAAAAGTCAATTCTTGAGTGGCCAAGCCAATCACCCAATCTGAATCCAATTGAGCATGCCTTTTATATGCTGAAGAGAAAACGGAAGGGAACTAGCCTCCAAAACAAGCATTAGCTAAAGATGGCTACAATACAGGCCTGGCAGAGCATCACCAGAGAAGACACCTAGCAACTGGTGATGTCCATGAATCGCAGACTTCAAGCAGTCATTGCATACAAAGGATATGCAACAAAATACTGAGGTCAGTCTGAAGAAGGGTTTCGGCCCGAAACGTTGCCTATTTCCTTCGCTTCGTAGATGCTGCTGCACCCTCTGAGTTTCTCCAGCACTTTTGTCTATCTTCGATTTTCCATCATCTGCAGTTCCTTCTTAAACAAAATACTAAACATGCCTACTTTCATTTACATGACATTGCTGTGCCCCAAACATTATGGTGCCCTGAAATGGGGGGGGGGGGGGGGGGCTTGATTTGTATAAAAATGGGCTTTATTAAAATCTGACTGTGCACTTTAACCGCATGTCTTTGTTTTCTATTACTAATCTCAAATTGAGGCAAATAAATAAATGATGGATCTTTGTCCGAAATATTGTGGAGGGCACTGTACACGTACATTCTAACACAAATAACTATGATAGATTTTGCTTGATAATTATTTATTATTATTTATTTCATTTCATCTTAGAGCTACTATCACTCAGGCTTCTATTTCTAGTGTGGTTATTGCGATATTTTCTTTAAAATGCAATTAATTTTCAGGTTAAAAAGCAGAGCAGGTACATGATAGCAGCTTTTTCGGCTTTGCACTTGTGCGTCATACACATTCAGCAGATCCTGTAGCACAAAGGCAATATTTTTGTGCACGAGCCTGTTGTCTGACAACACTCTCCAAGTAATCTTTTATCCCCCAACTGTCATCATTTTATTTTCAAAATTTTGATAATTTGCTATTAAATGAAATTATAACTTTTTTCAGAAAAAAATTGCTAGTAAAGTTTATTTCCTTTCTTGATTTCACCAGCAAATTTTCATTTTTTTTTAGGAGGGGAAATCAACTATAATTTATAGTAACTCTTCAATGCATGCCATGTTAACTTGTATACAACTGATCCATGTAAAAAGCCACTTAATACTGTGTGATTTTGATAAGGCAAATCAGGTTGGGAATTTGTTAGTTATCGGTAGAAATTAGTAAACTGCAAAAAATAGCAAATAAGAGTTTAGAACTTGATTAAGATATTTGTTTTGTAAATTAGCGATCTGGATTTAGTTACAAACTAGACTAAGTGGGACCCCGTTGGGTCCCATGTTCACACGGGAGGGCTGGTCCCTCGACGCAATATTCCACCTCTCCACCAATTCCAATATTGGTGGCCAGCGGGGGGGGCTTTCTGGAGTGCTGGTATGGGTTCTTGGGGTGGCAGCTCAGTCCTACAAGCCTGATCTGCTATCAGCTCACTCACGGCTGGTGGGCTGGCAGTTGACTCATGACTATTCCTTGAAATTCCATTTCAAGCAGGGTGCAAGGCCATCAAATTCAAATCCATGTTCCTACCATTTCAAGCAGGGTGCAAAGCCACCAAATTCAAGTGCAGTTTCTTACCACTATGAGCAGGGTGCAAGGCCACCAAATTCAAGTGCAGTTTCCAACCACTTCAAGCAGGATGCAAGGCCGCCAAATTCAAGTGTAGTTTCATTCCATTTCATGCAGGGTGAAACCGCCATAAAACCACACAAAACACCAAACCCACAGTTCAGTAGACATTCAGTGTGTTCAGTTGACTCACAGCTCAGATAGAGTCATGACCTCTCCTTCCCCCATCATGCAGAGTCTGGGCCACACCCACACTTCCAGGTGTTATAACCCCTCCCCCTCCCACCGGAAAAGATGTGGTTTTCAGGGCGTGATTGACAGAAGAGAGATTCTCAACATTTTTTAAACACTAATAACACTTTTATTTTTCATTGATGGGAAGAATTCTCTGCACCTGCTCAGCGGAGGGGGGACTGAGTAAGATGGCCAAAAATCACAGCTGGTAGCGTTTTATCTAAAATCAATATACATGTCAAACAGGAAGAAAGTGCATTTGCAGTAGTGCCTTTTAACTTCAAGACAAAGCACCCAAGCCACCATTTGAGGCACACCACTTCCTGGTTTTATAGTCCCTCCCCCTCCCTCCAGCAGGTGAAGCAGAGAGAATGGTGATTTTTTTAAACTTCAAGCCAAAGCTCCCAATCCACCATTTGCAATTAGTGCCTTTCAACTTTAAACTAAGCTCCCAAGCCACCATTTGCAGTAAGTAGTGCCTTTCAACTTCAAGCCAAAGCACGCAAGCCACCATTTGCAGTAAGTAGTGCCTTTCAACCTCAAGCCAAAGGACCCAACCCACCATTTGCAGTAAGTACTGCCTTTTGAACTTCATGCTACCATTTGCAGTAAGTGGTGCCTTTCAACTTCAAGCCAAAGCACCCAAGCCACCAAGCCACCATGTGCAGTAAGTAGTGCCTTTCAACTTCAAGCCAAAGCACCCAAGCCACCATTTGCAGTAAGTAGTGCCTTTCAGCTTCAAGCCAAAGCACCCAAACAACCATTTGCAGGCAGTGCCTTTTTGCTTCAAACAACCCATATTTTCATTTTCAAACCACATTAAGGGTGCTCACAGTTGTGTAGACATTTGTTCAGTGTTACTCAGAGCTCAGAGAGACGTGACCCTTGGCTTCATCCATCTTGCAGAGAGTGAGTAAGGCACACCACTTCCTGGTTTTATAGTCCCTCCCCCTCCCTCCAGCAGGTGCAGCAGAGAGAATGGTGATTTAAAAAAAAACATTAATATCTCTCTGATTTGTCAACAATGGGAAAAACCCTCCGCACCCGGGCTCTGAGCGAGGTGGCCAAAAATGACGGCCGTAGGTGGCGGCGTTCTGTCGGAAATTGCAGCACAGTGGGCCAAAAGCAGCTAAGATCAGAGATTTAGTAATATACTAGACCAAGTGCCGACCCGTTGGGTCTGTTACCCCAACGGCGTTTGGGGGGGTGGGGTGTGGCGTCACACTAACCACCTGGGTCTATTGGGTTGTTCCTCCGAAGCACGGTTGCGGGGTGGGAATCTGGCTGGGGCTGGTGCAAAGGCATATGTAAATGATCCATCCCGATTGGACATCTGCGAGCATTGGGCATTGTGACATCACACGATGGAAACGAATCAAAAGGCAGACAGGCAGCCGGACGGACGGCAGGCGGCAGGCACACAGTTTTAATATATAACTAGACCAAGTGCAGACCCGTTGGGTCTGCTCCCCCAATGGTGTGATCCCCAACCCAATATTCCACCTTGCACCCGTCTCCTCCAATAGAACTTAAGCCGTTCTCAGAAGTAAGATTCCAACAATGCCCTGCCTCCCTCAGCAGTGGATTTAAAAGAAATTCCAATGGCACCTCCCCTGCCTGCTGCAGCAGTGAAAAGTTCAGAGTGTTCCTGTCTTGCAACTTTGTTTCGAAGTGTGTTGGAAGCTGACATGTAAATGGAGAAGGCAGTTTCTTTTTGAAATACTTGGGGGGGGGGGAGAAGGATTTGATTAAAAACGTGCACTTCAACACGACGAAATGAAATGAGGAGTGGATACTTAGAAAGAAAAGCAAAATCTCTACCGAAATGGAAAATATCTCGGAGATTGAGCATCTGGATTGGGCGTGGCAATGAATCAAAGGAAGAAATGCAGCTGGCAGCCGTACATGCAAATGAATCCATTCCGATTGGACATCTGCGAGCATCGGCCATTCCGATTGGACATCTGCAAGTATCGGGCACGAATCGAAAGGTAGGAAGGGCGCCGGACGGCAGTCGGTCGGATGGCCCCAGAGTTTTATAGATAGATAGATAGATAGATAGATAGATAGATAGATAGATAGATAGATAGATAGATAGATTAAGCCAGTTGATTAGTTCAAACCATTGAGCAGAAGTTTGGTCATGAGAGTGGGGTAAATTGGAGGGAAAGAAGGAAAGATAGTGGAAGGGAGCTAATGAAAGGTGGCAGGTATTCTGTGTGTTCATTTGTAGGGATCCATAACTCAGTTGTGTGTTTTCTCAATGATAACAAAATAAAATGTAATAATTTACTCCCTCCACACTAGTGGAGATTGAATTGCAGTGTTATATTGGGGTCAATTTCAGCAAACTATATTTGTAAATTTGCCATGTTTAGCTGAACCCAGATGCTGCGAGATGTATGGTTCCAACCCGTGTAATCCTTGTCACTTTCTTTCAGTATTCCCCCAGCATGACGATGAGCATGTGATTTTTCCCCTTCCCCCTTCTCCAGGATCAGAATGATGAGACAGCTGCCCTTTGGAAGATTAAAGAACGTATGTAAGAAGCAGTTCAACATGTTGACGAGGAACTGGGGGCAAAACCCCAATTTTGAGTTTCACACAAGAAAAAAGCTGTACTTCTTTAATTCCATAAACATGAAGGACAACAAAAAAGAATCAAGACATAAAACCCTTCTCCTGGAAGGACTGTACGTTACACATCGCATCTTTTTGAAGCAAAGACAAAAATGTAAACGCCTCTAGCACCCGAACAGACCTCTTCCGCTTCATCCCCTGAACCCATGTATCTTTGTGCTGAACTGAATATGGCGCTAGTCTAGGTATAAGATCCGATGTTGTCCATATTGTAGCCATTTTAACTGGGACGTTTACACAATGTGGTTTACTTTCGAAGGCCTATTATTTGGTGGCACAGATTATTTTTTTTCTTGCTTCTGTGAGACTTCCCCCACCAGGTGCAAGGTGTTAATCAGTTGTTGTTCCATACCTGTGTAACTATGCCCAGTGGGTTCCAGTTTGAGAGGAGCGTACATCTTTTCCCCCCAAATCTCATTATTCTCTAACCTCCCGAAACCCAACCCAACCCCCACCCCCTGCGCCCACACGTATGTGCATACCTCAAATCTGGATTGCTTCATTCCTCTCTTGCTTTATTGATCCAGAGGAAAACTCCACACGTAAGAAAGAGACAATACAGACGTGATTGAAATAGAGGACAAGAAACAGTTTTAATGGCACTGCAATGGTGCTGGGATCTCTGTACAATTACACACTACCTGTAGATGGTCTTTTGTTTAAACCCACTTCTATACAATGTGTATCAAGTTATGTAAAATATTATCTTGCCTGGACAACCCTTGTGCTGATTCTTGATAACATTGTAGCTGTTCTGTGTTTCTTACCTTGTAGTCTGGTTATAAAAAAGATAAAAATCTACGATGTAGTTTTGTGTTCAATATTTGTTGCTATTGTTTTATTGAGGGATGTTTTTTCTGCAACCCTTTACAGAGTTTTCAGGAACGTCAACTGTGTTATTGTGCTGACTGCAGGTTATGGGATGTTAACATACTTTGTTTTTGTTTGGGGGGAGAGGTGGTGGGGGTTGGGGGCAATAGCAGGATCTTTCTAAATGAATTGCCTTTTTAGATGTGTTTCAAATCAATCTAACTGTGTTTAGCTGTAGAGTTGCTGAACGAGTATGTAAATCTCCTATTTGCAGTCAGATCGGAACATACTGATGAAATTTTGGTGTTTTATTGTAGATTTCAGTCTCCAGGAAATCGTGCATTTTTAAACTGAGAAAAAGACAAGTCTGGCAAATGTAATTTTACCAATTCGCTAAATTATTGTCTTCATTGGGATGGTTTTGAATGAAACGGTTCTTTTCTCCAATGCTGTAATAAATATAAACATAAAACTTAATTTTGATTGTTTTCTGTTAACGTTGAACATTTGCTATCGTCATAATTGTTGGAAGAAAAGTTGATATTTCCTGTACCTCATGTTTAAAGGATTTTTAAAATATGTACAAGAAGCTATTTAAATTATTTCCAAAGTGTACTATTCATAATACTGAAGTGCAGTTGGCTGTGGCAGAGCTGGGTGTGTGTATAAAAAGGATCATGCTGTCGTCAACTCATGAAAGATGGGAAAGCTCTCTGTCACACCAGGAAACGCTCTTTTAAACTGTCCCCTGAATGATGCAAAGGAAATAGATTTTGAAAGCAGCAAGCTGAGAGAACTGTGGGCTGAATTGTCAAATATACACCACGTAAGTGTGCTCAAAAGGCACAAATGTGAAGCAACGCAGTCCATGCAACAGTGCAGGTTGCATCTGAAACCAGACCAGGACGATGCTGTCATTCTGTCATCTTGGTTGTGTTTAAAAAGGGTTTGGGAAGTCTTGGCTCAATTTGGAGGCCACATTATCTGCAAGGTAGACACAATTGGCTCAAAGAATACAAGATCTTTTGGGAAATTTAAATCTTGCAGTAGTGCAGCAGATTGTTTGGTTAAATCGATACAATAAAAGTCTGTTTGATCAGAAATGTATTCCTGCTTAATGTGAAGCAGCTGAGTTGTCTTAGGAGTCTTTTAAAGGCAAAAGGTCTTTTATTGGCATCTTTGCTACTAAGTTGAGGATGTTTATTAATGATGGATGCCTAAATTAGGAAGTATCATGTTTTATTCTCGAGTATTAACATTTGTAACCTCCAGTGTAACAGTCATGCTTTAAATAATGAGGCAAAGGCCAAGCCCTACCTACTTGGAGAAAGTGTTTTTGAATCGAAAGCTGCAATGGACTGCACTAGGGAAGTGAACTTTAAAATTAACAATTTTGAAATTGAATTCTGGAAGTTAGAAATGGGTATCAGAAACAATGGCAACATTTTCCATCCCTTAGACAAATTGTAGATTTTTATATAGGAATTTGGCCCAATGCAGCAATGTTTATGTTGACACCAGTGCCATCTATCACTATTCATTTCCCCTACACGTATATTTATTTTCAAAACTGATTCATTTTCAAGTGAATACAACCTTTGCCATTGTGTGACTTTGAATATTTTTTGATATTCAATGGACTTATTCATACAGAAAAAAAACAAATGACACTGATCCAAAATGAAAATGGGTATTTTAAGGGAATGAGAATTAAGCGAAAGTGATGATCTTGTCTACATATTTTGCCTGAGCGTATTCTCCTGCAAGCATCAGGTGACTTCACTGATATATATGCTTTATAATTAATGAAGCAATTATGCAACTAGAATAGAGACCGACAAACTAGCAAAAATGCAATTGTGGGGAATAAGTAGAAAACAGATGCACATGTGTTGAAATATAATACAAAGTGAGAGATGCATAAAAAAAATGAGCTGAAGTAAATATTAAAATTAAATATTAAGACAAGTTGGTCGTGCATGAAAAATGAAGAAACTGAGAAAGGAAAGAACAAGCAGAGTAACAAACTGATAGAATGTGGTTCGGTATATGGATTTTCAGAACTTTACAATGGGCTACATAATTTTGACATTAATGTAAATAGACCTCTATTTTTTCTATTATCTGTGCATGTTACTGCATGGAATGACCAAGACAACAATAATAATATGATGAAACAACCTTTTGTAATTTGTTAACCAATGGAACATTCACTGTAACAGTGAAGTACAATTGTTGGAAACAGGACAAATGATATTATGGATGAAGTTGGTAAAATTAAATAATTTAAAGTTTTGATGTGTTTGTTTTCTGAAGACAATACAAAACATGCAACGGTATTGAAGAAACTTACTTAAAGAACCATGGTCTAGTCATTTTGAATATTGTAAAGTTTAGGAGAGGAGGTATAATGTATGAGTCTTTAGACTCTTCATCCGCGCTTCTTGTCATAGATTTAAGGTGAGAGGGGCAAAGTTTAACATAGATGTGCGGGGCAGGTTTGTTTGTACAGAGGGTGAGTGTGCCTGGAATGTGCTGCCTGGATGGTGGTGGTGGAGGCAGACAGATAGTAGCATTTATGAGGGTTTTAGTTGGGCACATGAAAATAGTTGGGCAAGAAATGGAGGGATAATGGATTGTGTGCAGGTAGATGAGATTAGTGTATCTTAGCATCATGTTCCGCACAGACATTGTGGGTCCAAAGGCTGTTCTATTTCCTAATAACCAAGGATGTAACGAATGTGAGATCAGGAGGTAACCATCTTCACTTTGTGGTGTACCTGAAATTATGAATTTCACCAGTGGAAGAGACTTTTCTGTTGAGCCAGGCTAAGCTTATTAAATTTAAATGATCATTTTTGGGCAATTTGTAGAGGGCCCTGCAATGAAGAGGCCAATCCTTGACCTTTTAGGGAATTGGATATGATAAGTGACTGAAGTATCAGCAGGTGAGCCTTTTGGGACCAGTGATCCCAGTTCTATTAGCTTTGAAATATGTATGAACAAGGGCAGGGCTAGTCCACAAGTTAAAGTTGTAAATTAGGGCAAGGCCAACTTTGATGGTATTTGACAGGAATATGCAAAAGTCGATTGGAGTATGGTATTTTGAGGCTTTACTAGATGTCGGGCACAGTGGAATGCTATGAGTAGAGCTGCAGGACATGGGCATGGTCCTCAGTGAATATTTATCCTGTGATTTTACACAGAGACATGAAGTGTAGTGAACTGAGGACGGTTGATGGAGATGTTTTGCGGACATTCTGAATTAGCTGAGGAGGTGCTGGACACCTGAAGGTGGATAAAACTCCCAGGCCTTATCTGGTGTATCAAAGAACACTGTGGGAAGCTAGAGATCTGGCAGAGATATTTGAATCGTCGTTAGACATGGGTGAGGTGCCAGAAGACTGGAGGGTGATTAATGTGTCTCTGTTGTAGAAGGGCTGCAAAGGCAAACCTTGTACCCATAAACTGGTAAGCCTACCTTACGGAAGTTAATGGAGAGGATTCAGAGGGATAAAGTAGACATGCCTTTGGAAAGATGGCTGATTAGTGAAAGTCAGCATGGTTAACACATGGGAGTTTTTTTCTGACGATTCTGTGTTGAAACAGCTAAGAAGGCAAAGCCATAGACATAGTCTATATGGACCAGCAAGATCTTTTAAGATTCTGCAGGGTGGACTGCTGTGGAAGGTTATATCACAAGGGTGTACTGGAAGAGCTAGCTAACTGTATATAGAATTGGCTTTTTGGTAGCAATAGAAGGGTGTTTTTCGACCTGAGGTTTGTGAAGAGTGGGGTGCCTCAGGGATTGGTGTTGGGCCCAGTATTTGTCATTAATATCAACAATTTGGATGAGAATGTACATGACGTGATTAGTTAGTTTACAGATGACACTAAAAAAGGTGGTATTGTAGGGAGTGAATGTGTTTGTCAGGAATTACAATGGGACCTTCATCAGCTGTTCAAGTGGGCAGAGGAATCGCTTATGGAGTTTAATTTGGATAATAAATATGAGGTGTTGCATATAGGAAGTCAAGTCAGGGCAGGACCTCACAGTGAATAACAGGGCCCTAAGGAATGTTGCAGAGCAGAGGGATTTCGGTGTGGCATATGTGGCAGATAGGCTGGTGAAAAAATCTTTTGGCACAGGCTTTCATCAGTCATGAAATTAGGTATAGAAGATGGAACGTTATGAATTATTGTGTTCAGCTTTGCTCACGCTGCTTTAGGAAATATACCATTAATCTGGGAGGCAGGCAGAGAAGATTTCGAAGGATGTTGCCAGGACTCGAGGGCCAGAGTGATTGGGAAAGATTGGGCAGGCTACAACTTTATTCGAGTGCAAGAGGCTGAGGGATGCAAGATGGGAGAATCAAAAACAAGGGTTTATGGTGAGGGGAAATATTTAATATGAATAGAGGGAGCAAAGTTTTCACACACAGGGTAGTATGTATTTGGAATAAGATGCTAGATAAAGTAGTTGAGGGAGCCATTAACAGACATTTGGATAGGTACATTGAAAGGCAAACTAGAACCATATGGGCCAAATGCAGGTTAATGGTACAAGTTAGATAGGAGCACCTTGGTCGATTGGGCCGAAGGGCCTGTTTCCGTGTTATTACTTTATGGTTCTATTTCCATACACACTGACAGGATGTTGCTTCCTCACTTAGTACAGGTCCATAAAATGTTAAGTATTAATTTTCGAGGCAGTTGTGTACATTGGCCACATTTTTTCTGAAATATAAAAAGTTGAAGCTAAAGATTAAGTTTGGTGTAAAGGTTGCAAATAAGAGAATGTTCAATCTTTAAATTGCATTGCAGTCATTTACTGTTAATGCCCTGCACTAAATATCAAAGTCAATCATAAGTTAATTAGTTAATTAATTAGTTAAAACAAATGTAGGTCCCTTGCCGTCAGAAACAGGTGAGTTGATCATGGGGAACAAGGATATGGCAGACCAATTGAATAACTACTTTGGTTCCGTCTTCACTAAGGAAGACATAAATAATTTGCCGGAAATAGCAGGGGACTGCGGGTCAAAGGAGTTGGAGGAATTGAGTGAAATCCAGGTTAGCCGGGAAGTAGTGTTGGGTAAATTGAATGGATTAAAGGCCGATAAATCCCCAGGGCCAGATAGGCTGCATCCCAGAGTACTTAAGGAAGTAGCTCCAGAAATAGTGGATGCATTAGTAATAATCTTTCAAAACTCTTTAGATTCTGGAGTAGTGCCGGAGGATTGGCGGGTAGCAAACGTAACCCCACTTTTTAAGAAGGGAGGGAGAGAGAAAACGGGGAATTACAGACCAGTTAGTCTAACATCGGTAGTGGGGAAACTGCTAGAGTCAGTTATTAAAGATGGGAGAGCAGCACATTTGGAAAGTGGTGAAATCATTGGACAAAGTCAGCATGGATTTACGAAAGGTAAATCATGTCTGACGAATCTTATAGAATTTTTCGAGGATGTAACTAGTAGCGTGGATAGGGGAGAACCAGTGGATGTGGTGTATCTGGACTTCCAGAAGACTTTTGACAAGGTCCCACATAAGAGATTAGTATACAAACTTAAAGCACACGGCATTGGGGGTTCAGTATTGATGTGGATAGAGAACTGGCTGGCAAACAGGAAGCAAAGAGTAGGAGAAAACGGGTCCTTTTCACAATGGCAGGCAGTGACTAGTGGGGTACTGCAAGGCTCAGTGCTGGGACCCCAGCTATTTACAATATATATTAATGATCTGGATGAGGGAATTGAAGGCAATATCTCCAAGTTTGCGGATGACACTATGCTGGGGGGCAGTGTTAGCTGTGAGGAGGATGCTAGGAGACTGCAAGGTGACTTGGATAGGCTGGGTGAGTGGGCAAATATTTGGCAGATGCAGTATAATGTGGATAAATGTGGGGTTATCCATTTTGGTGGCAAAAACGGGAAAGCAGACTATTATCTAAATGGTGGCCGATTGGGAAAGGGGGAGATGCAGCGAGACCTGGGTGTCGTGGTACACCAGTCATTGAAGGTAGGCATGCAGGTGCAGCAGGCAGTAAAGAAAGCGATTGGTATGTTAGCTTTCATTGCAAAAGGATTTGAGTATAGGAGCAGGGAGGTTCTACTGCAGTTGTACAGGGTCTTGGTGAGACCACACCTGGAGTATTGCGACAGTTTTGGTCTCCAAATCTGAGGAAGGACATTATTGCCATAGAGGGAGTGCTGAGAAGGTTCACCAGACTGATTCCTAGGATGTCAGGACTGTCTTATGAAGAAAGACTGGATAGACTTGGTTTATACTCTCTAGAATTTAGGAGATTGAGAGGGGATCTTATAGAAACTTACAAAATTCTTAAGGGGTTGGACAGGCAAGATGCAGGAAGATTGTTCCCGATGTTGGGGAAGTCCAGGACAAGGGATCACAGCTTAAGGATAAGGGGGAAATCCTTTAAAACCGAGATGAGAAGAACTTTTTTCACACACAGAGTGGTGCATCTCTTGGAACTCTCTGCCACAGAGGGTAGTTGAGGCCAGTTCATTGGCTATATTTAAGAAGGAGTTAGATGTGGCCCTTGTGGCTAAGGGGATCAGGGGGTATGGAGAGAAGGCAGGTACAGGATACTGAGTTGGATGATTAGCTATGATCATATTGAATGGCGGTGCAGGCTCGAAGGGCCGAATGGCCTACTCCTGCACCTAATTTCTATGTTTCTATATTTCTATAAAAGCTCAGTTGCCAACTCGGCAAAGAACAGGAGCCACCCTCACGGGATGGTTTGAGAGGTGATTGAACAACACTTCACCAATTTACAATTGACAAAGCTGGTCAAAAGTACTGCGAGAATAAGGAATATCAGCTTTGTTTGTAATTAGGATTGAAAAATTAACATGCCGAGGTAGAGAATAAATTATTACCAAAAAAACCCTGGAATTATGAGGTAAAAACAGTTAGAGCTGATAGACAATATGTACCGGAGTAGGCCATTCGGCCCTTCGAGCCAGCACCACAATTCAATGTGATCATGGCTGATCATCCCCAATCAGTACCCCGTTCCTGCCTTCTCCCCACATCCCCGACTCCGCCATCTTTAAGAGCCCTATCTAGCTCTCTCTTGAAAGTATAAATATGAGAAATCAGTTCTCAGTCTATTTCCCAACCTTCGTAAATCTGTCAGCTCTCTCACAGATAATCTTTGGAATGGCAGACAGACAGGATGTTTCAAACATTTGATACTTGAACAACAATGAAGGCTTTTAAAATTAAGAATGTTTTGCCCTAATAAACACAAATGTTGCATCTGACCTAAGAAACATTTTATTTTTTAAATATGAAAGTGACAAGTGTGGAAGTGTCTGTTTTTAATTGCCAATAAATTGTATAGAGATTACCTAATTTATTATAACTGATGTAACTTTCTCTGCATTTGCAAAGCTAAATTGTATCTCATGCCAAATACTGAGACATACAATCAGGTATCATCTAAATGATCTGGGATGTGTTTAAGTCTAAGATGTTTCCAGTGTTTTTTAACTTAAACTGTTCAATGGTTGTTGTACCGTTTTGAATGCTGTTTGCATTGTCCATACACTTATTCATTGTTGCATTTATTCCTTTCATTCTGATCTTACTGGCAATACTTATTCGATTATTAATTGTACCTGGCTTTCTTGCAAATTTGTCAAATACACCACAGTATGTACTTTTCAAATATCTTTAAATATTCCTGAGGTCTTAACAACTTGAGTCTTTTGTAGCTGGGGCGTCATCTTGGCCTGATGTCTCAAAAGTTTATCTGAATTTAACTTTTTTTAAATTATATAATTTTTTTTCCCATTCTCTGTCAAAATGGTCAAGTATCGTGAAGAATGCAAAGAGATTTCATTGATTTGTAAGTGATAATGAAAGGAAAAATTACTAGGTAAAACAACGAAAATGAATGATATCAATTTTAAATTCATTCTTTCTGGTGGTAAGGAATTAGAAATTGGATGAGAAAAACGATCTAAGGGAATGATATAAATCAAGCTGTTCAGCCCACACTGACTTCTGTGCACCACATGAATCTCCTTGTCCTCGTAATTAATCTTCTGGACAACTCATTAATTCTTGTAGTTTTAATATTTGACTAGAACAAGAAACCAGTTAAGAACTTAAAATGATTTTATTTTTGTAGAATCTATTAAAGAAATCGTTGTGTAACTGAAGTTAAAGTAGAAATGAAAATGTATGCATGAATGTGGAAAACAGGCTGCTTTTCTGCAATGCCTACAAATATTTACAGGTGTACCTAAAGGATTGTGCACAAAATAAATGGTGAGAACATTTGCATTGAATTTTTGAATTCTCGCTGTTAGGATACTCCAGTAAAATAGGGTAAATTGTCTCCAAATTGGAGTTGAATTTTTAAAAATCCTAATGGGGTTGAATGAGTAGATATTTTCACTTTGTTTTAAGTTTGTCATAACAATCATTTCCTGAACCACTTTCTGTATATTGTTTTTAACGTAAAAACCCCCTCTCTCTCTCTCTTTTTATGATTCAACCAGAATTTTTCTGTAAGATCAATCAATATTATTAATCCACCATTTTATATCATAATTGCTGTGTTTGGTAGTTACATGGGTTATGCTCACTGCAGTTGATGGTAATGAAGTGGGCCAAGTTGTACAGCTGGAAAGAAGCAATTAGGCTTGTCACTTTCCTGATTGATGATTGTTTGCCTGCAATTAGTTCCTTACAACCCCCAATTCACTACAGCTTTAGTCCTTGGGTAAGTCACTGTCATGTGCTCTGAATTAATAGTGAACCCCAAGTAATCAATTATAATGTTAGGTGTCAATCTAGATTTATCTGGAGATAAAGAAGCCCAGATTTTGAATGTTAATTTGACTTTTAAAACTGATACTGTCGTTATGGCTTCAGTGCCACAAATAAAATGTCATCCAAATAAACCATTATCAAATGGCCTTGGGCTCTTAACAATGCTAAGATTGGTTTTAGCAGTTTAGTAAACAATCCAGGGCTGAGGTTAATCCATAAGGCAATGCTTTGCATTGCCACAATTGATACATCCAGATAAATTTCAAATATCTACGATCTTACCTTGCACAGTCACAGAGTAATATGCATCTTGGAGATCTATGCTTGCCATATAGCCTTTTGTTGAATTTAACTGCAAAGCATTATGTCTCCATTTTTAAATGTTTATACTGTACAAAAGGGTTGAGGCTTGTAAGGTCTAAATGATTCTACTGCCACCATGCTGTTTAGGTATAGAGAAAGTACTAGATATGCATTGGTGGTTTTGATAATCTTTCTCAATTACCCCTTTTTTACTCAATATGTCAAGTTCTACTTGAATAATTTAAATCTTTTCTTTAGAGAACATGTATTCATCTTCGAATATGTTGAGTAGGGGAATTTTCATTTTTTGGTAGAGTTCAATTCTAAACCCCATTATACTGCACAGCATATAAGCATCAGATGTTACTTGTTGCCCTTCTTTTGGGAAGAATTGTAATTTTTCCCCCAATTTGTGAATAGGACACATCTGATATGTTTGTCTCAGAACCAGAACCACCTACCTCAGGATTTGCTGGTGTCACTTTTTGTTCCTTGCCCCTTGTGGAAATAAACACATCCTCCACGTCCTGGGGTCGTATGCCAATCTCGTGTATGCGGGTACGAGTGACTTGTTCCTTGACCAGTTCCAGCCACCCTTCGGTATGGATATTGCCTTCGTTATGGCAATTGTATATTAGATGGTTTACAGAGCCCTGCAAACTTAGGATGTATGTTAGGTCTTATCGTATTTTTACAAATACAGCTTATTTCAAATAGTGCATTACACATCATTCCCATAACATCCTGATGTGACTTTGTCACATTTCCTTCTTCCAGGTCTCTGGCAATGCCGTAATGCTTGACCACATTAATCTTAGTACCCGCTGTAACCTAATTTCTTGAACGCATACTACAGTGCCCATAACTCCACACTTCACTGTTGACAGATGGGACTGCAAGCAGAGCGCTATTCTGCGGGATTTCATATATGTTCTCTATCTCATCCATCATTGGTTCTTCCAAATGATGGGAAAGCAGGTATTTATACTTCTGCTATATCCTCTTTTAGAGGTTGTCCCTTTTTTCTGGGACTAGAGAACTTATGGCCAGCCCTGGTACATTTAGAAACATAGAAACATAGAAAGTAGGTGCGAGAGCAGACCACCAGGTCCATCGAGCCCGCACCGCCATTCGCTCATGGCTGAACACTAAACAGACACACTTACCCACAAACAGTAGACACAAGACACAGAACACAAGACACTACCCTCCCCTTTATACCGCTATCACCCCTCTCCACCCCAAGAACCTCGTGATCTCCTGGGGGAGGCAAAAAAACGGATAAAAACCCAGGTCCAATTCGGGAAAAAAAATCCGGGAAATTCCTCTCCGACCCCAATCTAGGCGATCGACACTTGTCCAGGAGATCACTCAGGTCTTACTATACTAACCATACCTAGGTCCATATCCCTGCCCTCTCCCCGTAGCCCCTTATCCCCTTGGCAGCTAAAAAACCATCTATTTTAGTCTTAAATATATTTAAAGTTTCTGCTTCCACTGCTCCCTGGGGCAGTGAATTCCATAAATTAACCACCCTCTGGGTGAAGAAGTTCTTCCTCATCTCAGTTTTAAAAGAGCCCCCCCTTATTCTGCAACTATGTCCCCTAGTTCTAGTTTCCCCGATCATTGGGAACATCCTCGGTGCATCCACCCGATCAAGGCCCCTCACGATCTTATATGTTTCAATGAGATCGCCTCTCATTCTTCTAAACTCCAAAGAGTAGAGTTCCAGCCTACTTAACCTTTCCTCATATGTCAATCCCCTCATTGCAGGAATTAATCTTGTAAACCTTCGCTGCACTGCCTCCAGGGCTAGTACATCCTTTCTTAAGTATGGACCCCAGAACTGTACACAGTATTCCAAATGTGGTCTCACTAATACTGTGTACAGCTGCAGCAAGACCTCCGTGTTTTTATACTCAATCCCCCTAGCAATAAAGGCCAAAACTCCATTGGCCTTCCTGATTGCTTGCTGCACCTGCATACTAACTTTCAGTGATTCATGTACTAATACCCCTAGATCCCTTTGCGTTGCATTACAACGCAGCTCCTCCTCATTTAGAAAATAACTTGCCCTATCATTTTTTTTCCCAAAGTGAATGACTTCACATTTATTAGTATTAAATTTCATCTGCCAAGTTGTTGCCCACTCACCTAGCTTATCTATATCCTTTTGCAGACTCTTCCTATCCTCCTCATCCCCTACCTTTCCTCCCATTTTTGTATCGTCCGCAAATTTTGATATATTACACTTGGTTCCCTCCTCCAAATCATTTATATAAATTGTGAACAACTGGGGTCCCAGCACCGACCCTTGCGGAACCCCGCTAGTTACCGGTTGCCATCCCGAGTATGAACCATTTATCCCCACTCTCTGCTTCCTATTTGTTAGCCAATCCTCTACCCATGCTAATATATTACCCCCAATCCCATAATTTTTTATTTTTAGCAATAGTCTCTTATGTGGCACCTTGTCAAAAGCCTTTTGGAAGTCCAAGTATACCACATCCACCGGTTCCCCTTTATCCACCCGGGTTGTTACTTCCTCAAAGAATTCGAGCAGATTCGTTAAACAGGACTTCCCCTTCACAAAACCATGTTGGTTCTGTCCGATGAAGTCATGTTTATCCAAGTGCCCCGTTAGTGTTTCTTTAATAATTGTCTCTAACATTTTACCCACCACCGATGTTAGACTAACCGGTCTATAGTTACCCGCCTTCTGTTTACTTCCTTTTTTAAATATAGGTGTTACATTGGCCATTTTCCAATCCACTGGGACCGTTCCTGCCTCCAGGGAGTTTTGGAAAATTATCACCAATGCATCCACAATCCCCACCGCTATCTCCCTCAAGACCCTTGGATGTAATCCATCAGGCCCAGGGGATTTATCCTCCTTCAGTCTCATTAATTTCCCTAATACCACCTCCTTGGTGATCTTAATAGTATTTAGCTCCTCCATTCCTACCGCCCCCTGTTTATCCAGCGTTGGAATATTTTTTGTGTCTTCTATGGTGAAGACTGATACAAAATACTCGTTTAATGCCTTTGCCATTTCCATGTTCCCCACCAACAACTCTCCAGTCTCACCCTCCAATGGACCAATGTTCACCTTAGCCACCCTTTTTCTTTTTATATAGCTATAAAAACTCTTACTATTAGTTTTTATGTTGTTCGCTAAATTCCTTTCATAGTCTATTTTCCCCGTCTTAATTAATCTCTTAGTTATTTTTTGCTGACCTTTAAATGCTTCCCAATCCTCTACCCTCCCACTATCTCTGGCTACCTTATATGCCCTTGCCTTCAGCCGAATACTATCCTTTATAGTTTTACTGAGCCATGGCTGACTGTTCTTACCCTTACCCCTTTTTTTCTTCATAGGAATAAATTTTTCTTGAAGGTTATACAGTATACCCTTAAACGTACACCACTGCTCATGTACCGTCTTATTCTTGAGTCTGCTATCCCAGTCAACTTTGATCAGCTCAGTCCTCATACCTTCATAATCCCCCTTATTTAGACTAAGCACCCTAGCCTGAGTTTCAACCTGCTCCCCTTCTATTTGAATATGGAATTCGACCATATTGTGGTCACTTGTTCCCAACGAGTCCCTAACTATGACATTTTTAATTAATCCTGCTTCATTACACAGGACCAGATCCAAGATTGCCTCCCCCCTTGTCGGTTCTGTGACATACTGTTCTAGGAACCCGTCTCTAATACATTCTATAAACTCTTCCTCTAGTCTACCCTGCCCAGTTTGGTTTGCCCAATTAATATGAAAATTGAAGTCCCCCATGATTACAGCAGTTCCCTTTTTACATGCGTCAACTATTTGCAGATTTATGTTCTGACTAACAGCGTCACAGCTATTTGGAGGTCTATAAATTACACCCACTAGTGTTTTTTTCCCCTTATTATTCTCTATCTGTACCCAAGCTGTTTCACTATCCTGATCCTTCAACGCAATATCCTTCCTCTCTATTACCGTTATTCCCTCCCTTATTAAAAGGGCCACCCCTCCTCCCTTTCTTTCCTGTCTATCTTTCCTAATTGTCGAGTACCCCTCTATATTTAACTCCCAGTCCTGATCCCCTTGCAGCCATGTCTCCGTAATGGCCACGATATCATAACTATATATACTTAATTGCACCGTTAATTCATTTATCTTATTACGAATACTCCGTGCATTTAGATAAAGCACTTTCAGATGATTTTTACTACCCTTCCTTTCCATTTTTGCCCCTTTTACATCTAAAGCTTTATCTTCACACATTCTGTCTCCTGTCACATTTTGACTTTCCGCTTCCCCACTGATACCCTGCTCTATTTCCTCTACCCCTGCCGTTATTACCCCCCTTGATACCTCCCCCCCGCTACTTAGTTTAAAGACCTCTCTACTGCCCTAGTTATATGATTTGCCAGGACCCCAGTCCCAGCACCGTTCAGGTGAAGTCCGTCCTTACAGAACAGATCCCCCCTGTCCCAGTACTGGTGCCAGTGGCCCAAGAAACCAAACCCATTATTCCCACACCAGTCTTTGAGCCACGCATTTAGCTTCTTAATTTTACGTATCCTCGCCGATTTGGCCCGTGGCTCAGGTAGCAATCCGGAGATCAGTACCCTCGAGGTTCTGCTTTTTAATTTATTCCCTAACTGCTCAAACTCCTTCAGCAGATCCTCCTTCCTCGTCCTTCCTATGTCATTGGTCCCCACATGGACCACGACCACTGGATCCTCCCCCTCCCACTGCAAATTTCTCTCCAGCATCGCAGAGATATCCTTAACCCTAGCACCGGGTAGGCAACACAGCCTTCGGGACATGTTCTGCTGGCCGCAGAGAACCCTATCTACCCCCCGAATAATACTATCCCCTATCACTACGGCATTTCTTCTAACTCCCCCCTCTTGAATGGCCTCCTGATCCACGGTGCTGCAGCCAGGTTGCTCATCCCTCCCACAGCCCCTGATCCCGTCCTTACATTGAGTAAGAGCCTCGGTCATGCTCGTCAGGGACAAGGGCTGTGGCTCCTGCCGCATCTCCTCCTGGTTCCCCCTACCTGCCTCGCTTATGGCCACACCTTCCTTTCCTTGCTCACTGCCTACTGAATTAGTTAAACTGGTCGGTGTGACCATCCCCTGGCACAAAACATCCAGGTAATACTCCCCCTCCCTGATGTACCGCAGCGTATGAAGTTGGGTCTCCAGCTCATCAATGCGGAGCTGGAGTTCCTCTAGCCTCAAACACTTACTGCAGCTGTAGGGACTTCTACATCAATGGTGTCGACAAATTCCCACATCTCGCAGTATTGGCACATCTCCTGACCGCCCATCTTATATAAGTAATTAACTGGTCCAATTTAAGAATCCCCTACTGTATTGATACACCCCTTATTTATATAATCCTACCTCCTATAAATGGGAAAGTACTCACCCCAGCCGTAAATTACCTACTGGTTTGGCTGTCTAGTGGTAATTCCGTCCGCTCTTCCTGTCTGGTCCACTGCTCCCTTGCAGTGCGTGGCAAACCTCTTTGCCTCTCCCAGAATCCTTAGCCTCTCAAGCGTATTGCGTGGTCTCCTCTCCTCAGCCTCCTCTCCGAAGACTCTCGAGCCAAAGACTCACACTTTTCTCACAGGGCACTTCTCTCACTAGGCCGCTCACTCACTGCCGCTCGCAAAGAGCTGTCCTTGTATTTCTTTTTGTATGGGCTCTGGTCCTTATATTATTCATTGTCAGAATATTCTGGATATTCCTCCTCATAACAGGTTTCACCTGGATATTCATCATCAGGTTTTTCATGCGATGGCTCTCTC
This sequence comes from Leucoraja erinaceus, assembly GCF_028641065.1. Classification (NCBI taxonomy): domain Eukaryota; kingdom Metazoa; phylum Chordata; class Chondrichthyes; order Rajiformes; family Rajidae; genus Leucoraja; species Leucoraja erinaceus. Next base: position 61,142 of record NW_026576914.1, read on the forward strand.
ATAAGCCTACGCTTTTTTGTCCCTCTTTGGGGTACATCAAGCTCTTCTATTAAGCTGTATATTGTATATTGGCAGCCCACTTATGGGTGCTGCTTCATATTCTAGGTCTCCTGTAGACCAATGCCTGTATTGTCTTTCAGACATTTCTGGTGCTGCCTCCGTGTCAGGTCAGCCCATATATTCATCTTTATCTTCAGGCATTTTGGTC
>NW_026576915.1:0-61334 GCF_028641065.1 Leucoraja erinaceus
CAGAACCAAAGTACTCCATATAACCATATAACAATTACAGCACGGAAACAGGCCATCTCGGCCCTTCTAGTCCGTGCCGAACACGTATTCTCCCCTAGTCCCATATACCTGCACTCAGACCATAACCCTCCATTCCTTTCCCGTCCATATAACTATCCAATTTATTTTTAAATTATAAAATCGAACCTGCCTCCACCACTTCCACTGGAAGCTCATTCCACACAGATACCACTCGGAGTAAAGAAGTCCCCCCTCATGTTACCCCTAAACTTCTGTCCCTTAATTCTCAAGTCATGTCCCCTTGTTTGAATCTTCCCTACTCTCAGTGGGAAAAGCTTATCCACGTCAACTCTGTCTATCCCTCTCATCATTTTAAAGACCTCTATCAAGTCCCCCCTTAACCTTATGCGTTCCAAAGAATAAAGACCTAACTTGTTCAACCTTTCTCTGTAACTTAGTTGCTGAAACCCAGGAAACATTCTGGTAAATCTCCTCTGTACTCTCTCTATTTTGTTGACATCCTTCCTATAATTAGGCGACCAAAATTGTACACCATTATCCAGAATTGGCCTCACCAATGCCTTGTACAACTTGAACATTACATCCCAACTTCTATACTCAATGCTCTGATTTATAAAGGCCAGCACACCAAAAGCTTTCTTTACCACCCTATCTACATCAGATTCCACTTTCAGGGAACTGTGCACAGGTATTCCTAGATCCCTCTGTTCAACTGCATTCCTCAATTCACTACCATTTACCATGTACGTCCTATTTTGATTTGTCCTGCCAAGATGTAGCACCTCACACTTATCAGCATTAAACTCCATCTGCCATCCTTGAGCCCACTCTTCCAAATGGCCTAAATCTCTCTGTAGACTTTGAAAATCCACTTCATTATCCACAACACCACCTATCTTAGTATCATCTGCATACTTACTAATCCAATTTACCACACCATCATACAGATCATTGATGTACATGACAAACAACAGTGGACCCAACACAGATCCCTGTGGCACCCCACTAGTCACTGGCCTCCAACCCTACAGACAGCCACCCACCATTACTCTCTGGTATCTCCAATTCAGCCACTGTTGAATCCAGCTTGCTACTCCACCATTAATACCCAACAATTGAACCTTCTTAACCAACCTTCCATGAGGAACCTTGTCAAAGGCCTTACTGAAGTCCATATATACAACATCCACTGCTTTACCCTCATCAATTTACCGAGTAACCACTTCAAAAAATTCAAGAAGATTAGTCAAACATGACTTTCCAGGCAAAAATCCATGTACAAAAATTGTTCATCCCAGTTTGGCAAAAGAATAAATCAGGGAAGGTAGTGCATCCGTGGATAACAAGGGAAATCAGGGATAGTATCAAAGCAAAAGATGAAGCGTACAAATTAGCCAGAAAAAGCAGCATACCAAAGGACTGGGAGAAATTCAGAGACCAGCAGAGGAGGACAAAGGGCTTAATTAGGAAAGGGAAAATAGATTATGAAAGAAAACTGGCAGGGAACATAAAAACTGACTGCAAAAGTTTCTATAGATATGTGAAGAGAAAGAGATTAGTAAAAACAAATGTAGGTCCCTTGCAGTCAGAAACAGGTGAATTGATCATGGGGAACAAGGATATGGCGGACCAATTGAATAACTACTTTGGTTCCGTCTTCACTAAGGAGGACATAACTAATCTTTCGGAAATAGCAGGGGACCGCGGGTCAAAGGAGATGGAGGAACTGAGTGAAATCCAGGTCAGTCGGGAAGTGGTGTTGGGTAAATTGAATGGATTAAAGGCCGATAAATCCCCAGGGCCAGATAGGCTGCATCCCAGAGTACTTAAGGAAGTAGCTCCAGAAATAGTGGATGCATTAGTGATAATTTTTCAAAACTCTTTAGATTCTGGAGTAGTTCCTGAGGATTGGAGGGTAGCTAACGTAACCCCACTTTTTAAGAAGGGAGGGAGAGAGAAAACGGGGAATTACAGACCAGTTAGTCTAACATCGGTAGTGGGGTAACTGCTAGAGTCAGTTATTAAAGATGGGATAGCAGCACATTTGGAAAGTGGTGAAATCATTAGACAGTCAGCATGGATTTCGAAAGGTAAATCATGTCTGACGAATCTTATAGAATTTTTCGAGGATGTAACTAGTAGAGTGGATAGGGGAGAACCAGTGGATGTGTTGTATCTGGACTTTCAGAAGGCTTTCAACAAGGTCCCACATAAGAGATTAGTATACAAACTTAAAGCACACGGTATTGGGGGTTCAGTATTGATGTGGATAGAGAACTGGCTGGCAAACAGGAAGCAAAGAGTAGGAGTAAACGGGTCCTTTTCACAATGGCAGGCAGTGACTAGTGGGGTACCGCAAGGCTCAGTGCTGGGACCCCAGCTATTTACATTATATATTAATGATCTGGATGAGGGAATTGAAGGCAACATCTATAGGTTAGCGAATGATACTAAGCTGGGGGGCAGTATTAGCTGTGAGGAGGATGCTAGGAGACTACAAGGTGACTTGGATAGGCTGGGTGAGTGGGCAAATGTTTGACAGATGCAGTATAATGTGGATAAATGTGAGGTTATCCATTTTGGTGGCAAAAACAGGAAAGCAGACTATTATCTAAATGGTGGCCGATTAGGAAAAGGGGAGATGATGCAACGAGACCTGGGTGTCATGGTACACCAGTCATTGAAAGTAGGCATGCAGTTGCATCAGGCAGTGAAGAAAGCGAATGGTATGTTAGCTTTCATAGCAAAAGGATGTGAGTATAGGAGCAGGGAGGTTCTACTGCAGTTGTACAGGGTCTTGGTGAGACCACACCTGGAGTATTGTGTACAGTTTTGGTCTCCAAATCTGAGGAAGGACATTATTGCCAGAGAGAGAGTGCAGAGAAGGTTCACCAGACTGATTCCTGGGATGTCAGGTCTTTCACATGAAGAAAGACTGGATAGACTTGGCTTGTACTCGTTAGAATTTAGGAGATTGAGGGGGGATCTTATAGAAACTTACAAAATTCTTAAGGGGTTGGGCAGGCTAGATGCAGGAAGATTGTTCCCGATGTTGGGGAAGTACAGGACAAGGGGTCACAGCTCAAGGATAAGGGGGAAATCCTTTAAGACCGAGATGAGAAAAACATTTTTCACACAGAGAGTGGTGAATCTCTGGAACTCTCTGGCACAGAGGGTAGTTGAGGCCAGATCATTGGCTATATTTAAGAGGGAATTAGATGTGGCCCTTGTGGCTAAAGGGATCAGGGGGTATGGAGAGAAGGCAGGTACGGGATACTGAGTTGGATGATCAGCCATGATCATATTGAATGGCGGTGTATGCTCAAAGGGCCGAATGGCCTACTCCTGCACCTATTTTCTATGTATCTATCTATGTTGACTGTTCCTAATCAGACCCTGTTCATCCAGATGTTTATCTCTACAACGTATCCTTTCCATTAATTTGTCCACCACTGACGTCAAACTAACAGGTCTATAATTGCTAGGTTTACTCTTAGAACCCTTTTTTTTCTTTTATTTTTTTTTTCGTTTACTCGTTTAACTGTTCTGCCATTTCCTTGTTTCCCATCATAAATCCACCTGTGTCTGACTGTAAGGGACCTACATTTGTCTTCACTAATTGTTTCCTTTCTACATACCTTTACGGTCAGTTTTTATATTCCCCGCAAGCTTTCTTTCATGCTCTCCCCCCCCCTTATTTAACCCCTTTGTTCTCCTCTGTTGTTCTAAATTTCTCCCAGTCCTCCAGTTTGCTGCTTCCTCTGGCCAATTTACAGTAGATGCCTCTTCCTTGGCTTTGACGCTGTACGGCCAACAGTTGGAGTGTGTGGGCACTGTTAATCTGCTATTATAGGGAGAAATTGCTTCTTCTCCCGCTTTGAGACATCACAACAGCAGCACTCACCTGCTACAGCCCTGTTCCCACCCTCACCTGGCTCCTGTACTACCCCACTCACTGTCGGGGAACACGATGTCAGACGGGTGCTCCTGGCAGTGAACCCCAAGAAGGCTACCGGCCCAGATGGAGTCCCTGGTAAGGTGCTCAAAGCGTGCGCCCACCAGCTCACTGCCATCTTCACCAGAATTTTCAATCTCTCCCTGGCCCAGGCAGTTATTCCGTCCTGCCTAAAATCAGCCACAATCGTCCCTGTGCCGAAGAAGTCTCCCATCACCAGCCTTAATGACTACCGTCCTGTTGCCCTCACTCCGGTAATCACGAAGTGCTTCGAGAGATTGGTCCTCCAGCACATCAAGGACTATCTACCACCAGACTTCGACCCCCACCAATTCGCTTATCGCCAAAACAGATCCACAGAAGACGCCATCACCGTAGCTCTCCACTCTGTGCTGAGCCATCTGGAGCAGGGGCAGAGCTACGTCCGGATGCTCTTTGTGGATTTTAGTTCAGCCTTTAACACAATCATCCCGGACATCCTCATTGGTAAACTGGTCACTCTCGGCCTCCCCACTGTCACATGTGCCTGGATTAAGGATTTCCTCACAAACCGGCCCCAGACTGTGAGACTTGGCCCCCACCTCTCCTCCACTCGCAGGTTGAGTACCGGTTCCCCACAGGGCTGTGTGCTAAGCCCCCTCTTATACTGTCTCTACACCTACGACTGTAGTCCGGCCCACAACAACAACCGCATCGTCAAATTTGCTGACGACACTACTGTGGTCGGACTTATTTCAAAGGGAGACGAGGCAGCCTACAGAGAGGAAGTCCTGAAGTTGACAACCTGGTGCTCAGAAAACAATCTGGCTCTGAACACCAGGAAAACAAAAGAGCTCATTGTCGACTTCAGGAGGCACAGCACCGACTTAGCCCCCCTACACATCAACGGCGAGTGTGTGGAGAGGGTCAACACCTTCCGGTTTCTCGGCGTCCATATCGCGGCTGACATCTCCTGGACGGACAACACGACAGCGGTCATCAAGAAGGCTCAGCAGCGGCTGCACTTCCTGAGGGTCCTCAGGAAGCACAACCTAGACTCTAACCTGCTGCTGACCTTCTACCGCTCGTCCATCGAGAGCCTGCTGACATACTGCATTACAGCATGGTATGGCAGCTGCACCATGGCAGACAGGGAGAGGCTTCAGAGGGTAACCAGGACAGCGCAGAGGATCATTGGTTGCCCTCTCCCCTCCCTGATGGACATCTACACCTCCCGCTGCCTTAGCAGGGCAAAGAAGATCACCAAAGACAACTCCCATCCTGCGTTTGGACTGTTCGACCTGCTGCCCTCTGGAAGGCGCTATAGGTGCATCAAATCCAGGACAAACAGACTCAGGAATAGCTGCTTCCCGAGAATTATATCTACCATGAATTCAAATCCACACATTCACTGACTACACCGCCCAACACGGACTTCCATCTGTATATATGTATATATGTATGTAGCGCCGTAGAATTTGTGCACCTATTCCCCCCCCATCTCCCTTCTGTTTTGTTTTCTGTTTCTTGTTTTTTGTGTAAAATTGTATGTATGCACTGAGTACGAGCAGCTTTCAGTTTCACTGTACATGTATAGTGACAATAAATGGCATATCTATACTTCGATGTCATTGAATTGGAAAGATCTACAACAGCAGTAGACTTGGCACAGCAGTAGAGTTGCTGCCTTACAGCACATTCAGCACCAGAGACCCAGGTTCAATCCTGCCTACGGGTCCTGTCTGTATGGAGGTTGTATGTTCTCCCCGTGACCTGCGTGGGTTTTCTCCGGGATCTTCGGTTTCCTCCCACACTCCAAAGACGTACAGGTATGTAGGTTAATTGGCTTGGTATCAGTGTAATTGGTCCCTAGTGTGTGTAGGATAGTGTTAATATGTGGGGATGGCTGGTCGGAGTGGACTCAGTGGGTCAAAGGGCCTGTTTTGGTGCTGTATCTCTAAACTAAACTAATGTTGCTGGGTGCGGAGAATTTGATTTCTAAGGGATAGGTCAGGAGTGTGACCTTCCCTACAGCACAGGAGGCCGAGGAGTGAGCTGTTCGAACTTTATGAATCACGAGGGGTAATAATGTCAATAGCCACTGTCCTTACACACAGAGCAGCGGAGTCTAAACCGGTGGGCGCAGTTTAAGGTGAGACGGGAAAGGTTGAAAACGGACTGGAGGGGTGATCTTACAGAGATGTCTAAGATCACGAGGGGAACAGAATGCAGAATCTTTTACCGAGGGCTGGGGAATCAAGAACCAGGGGACACAAGGTTAAGGCGAGAGGGGGAAGATTTAATAGGAACTTTTTCTACACAGACCAGTGGATGGAAAGGGCAGCTGGAGGAAGTGGTAGAGGTGGGGAAAGTTACCACATTTTAAAGACGCTTGTACAGGTGCTTGTGTAAGGATGGATAGAAACATAAATAGGTGCAGGAGTAGGCCATTCGGCCCTTCGAGCCAGCACCACCATTCAATATGATCATGGCTGATCATCTAAAATCAGTTCCTGCTTTTTCCCAATTATCCTTGATTCCGTTAGCCCGATTAGCTAAATTTAACTCTTTCTTGAATATATGCAGTAAATTGGCCTCCACTACCTTCTGTGGCAGAGAATTCCACAGATTCACAACTCTCTGGGTGAAAAGGTTTTCTTCATCTCAGTCCTAAATGACCGTCCCCTTATTCTTAAACTGTGACCCCTGGTTCTGAACTCGCCAAATCGTAGTGAGACAGGGCAGCTGGGACTGGCTGGGCGAGGTGGGCCGAAGGGCCTGTAACTGCTGTAGAGCCCCACACCCTGTAACTGAGGAGGGATGGGGAAGGTGAGGGGTGAGGTGGCCCAGTGAGGGGAAGGGTAGGCTGGGGGGGGAGGGGTCGGAGAGAGGGGTGGGGGAAGGGATGGGAAGGAGTTGGGGGGTGGGGTGAGTGGGGCAGAGGAGGGGCGAGGGGGAAAGTGGGGAGGGGGGGGGTAGTGAGGGGGGGGGGGTGAGTGGGGGCAGAGGTGGGGAGGGGAGTAGTGAGGGTGAGGGGGGTGAGTGGGACAGAGGTGGGGAGTGGAGCAGAGGGGGGTAGTGGGGGGGGGGGGGGGGGGGTAATGGGGCAGAAGGGGGGTGTGGGGTGGGGGTAGTGGGGAGGGGGTGCAGGGGAGGAGTGGGGGGGAGAGGGGGAGGGGCAGTGGGGAGGTGAGTGGAGTAGAGGGGGGGGGGGTAGTAGAGGGGTAGGGGGTGGGTTAGTGGGGGAGGGGGTGGGCGGTGAGTGGGGCAGAGGGGGGAGTAGGGGAGTAGGTGCAGGGGAGGAGTGGGGGGGCAGAGGGGGGTGGGGCAGAGGAGGAGGGGCAGTGGGGTTGCCACCTACCGATGTGGTGATGCCGTGCCCTGGAGCGACTGCCCGATGCCACACAGCTCATGAACATGTAGTCCGCATCCTCGGCTGCAACTGAAGCACCAACGTCTCACCATTGCTCACCACCCCCCCCCCCCCCCCTGCCCCCCCCCCCCCCCCCCCCCCCCCCCTGCACCCCGCCCCCCTCACCGCGGTGACCAAACTGCGGGGCAAGGGACAACATCACTGGGCTGGGAGTGAGGACGGCATTCCAGGCCGATCCCGGGTGGGGAGTGTTGCTGGGACCAGCAGGCTCTCGCTCCCTCTCCCTCTCAGGCAACGTCAGCGGCACGGAGGCTCAGCGGGTAGAGCTGCTGCCTCACAGGGCCAGACACATCGGCTCAATCCTGACCTCGGTTGCTGCCCGTGTGGAGTTTGCATGTTCTCCCGGTTTCCTCCGAGTGCTCCGGTTTCCTCCCACATCCCAAAGACGTGCGGGTTTGTAGGTTAATTGGCCCTCGGTAAATTACCACTAGTGCGCAGGGAGTGGATGAGAAAGTGGGATAATGTGGAACTAGTGTGAACGGGTAATCGATGGTCAGTGCGGACTTGGGGGGCCAGGGGGCCGAGGGGCCTGAGGTGCTGTATCTCTGAAATAAATTAAAAGCTGACACACCCCAATCTGGGACGAGCAGAGAAACTACTGCCAGCTTCTAGAAGGTTCCCACAGAACAACAAATTAGCTCATGTACCTCCATTATTGAAGGAGGGTGAGAGTGACACTAGTCCACTGCTTTCCAGTTCAGTTGAGTTCAGTTTATTGTCACGTGTACCGAGGTACAGTGAAAAGCTTCTGCTGCGGACGACTCAGTCAGCAGTAAGGCAACACATGATTACAATCGATCCACTTTCTTATCCAATGCAGGTCGGGCAGCATACATGGAGGGAATCGACAGGTGACGTTTCAGGTCAGGAGTGACCCACTTCAGCCTACCTTCAGACTGGGTCCCTCATGACCCAGCATTAGTGATAATTTTCAAAACTCTTTAGATTCTGGAGTAGTTCCTGAGGATTGGAGGGTAGCTAATGTAACCCCACTTTTTAAAAAGGGAGGGAGAGAGAAAATGGGGAATTACAGACCAGTTAGTCTAACATCGGTAGTGCGGAAACTGCTAGAGTCAGTTATTAAAGATGGGATAGCAGCACATTTGGAAAGTGGTGAAATCATTGGACAAAGTCAGCATGGATTTACGAAAGGTAAATCATGTCTGACTTATCTTATAGAATTTTTCGAGGATGTAACCAGTAGAGTGGATAAGGGAGAACCAGTGGATGTGTTATATCTGGTCTTTCAGAAGGCTTTCGACAAGGTCCCACATAAGAGATTAGTATACAAACTTAAAGCACACGGTATTGGGGGTTCAGTATTAATGTGGATAGAGAACTGGCTGGCAGACAGGAAGCAATGAGTAGGAGTAAACGGGTCCTTTTCAGAATGGCAGCCAGTGACTAGCGGGGTACCGCAAGGCTCAGTGCTGGGACCTCAGCTATTTACAATATATATTAATGATTTGGACGAGGGAATTGAATGCAACATCTCCAAGTTTGCGGATGACACTAAGCTGGGGGGCAGTGTTAGCTGTGAGGAGGATGCTAGGAGGCTGCAAGGTGACTTGGATAGGCTGGGTGAGTGGGCAGATGCATGGCAGATGCAGTATAATGTGGATAAAAGTGAGGTTATCCACTTTGGTGGCAAAAACAGGAAAGTAGACTGTTATCTGAATGGTGGCTGATTAGGAAAAGGGGAGATGGGCGTCATGGTACACCAGTCATTGAAAGTAGGCATGCAGGTGTAGCAGGCAGTGAAGGAAGCGAATGGTATGTTAGCATTCATAGCAAAAGGATTTGAGTATAAGAGCAGGGAGGTTGAGGAAAGACATTCTTGCCATAAAGGGAGTACAGAGAAGGTTCACCAGACTGAATCCTGGGATGTCAGGACTTTCCTATGAAGAAAGACTGGATAGACTCAGCTTGTACTCGCTAGAATTTAGAAGATTGAGGGGTGATCTTATAGAAACTTACAAAATTCTTAAGGGGTTGGACAGGCTAGATGCAGGAAGATTGTTCCGGTGTTGGGGAAGTCCAGAACAAGGGGTCACAGTTTAAGGATAAGGGGGAAATCTTTTAGGACCGAGATGAGAAAAATATGTTTCACACAGAGAATGGTGAATCTCTGGAAGTCTCTACCACAGAAGGTAGTTGAGGCCAGATTATTTGCTATATTTAAGAGGGAGTTAGATGTGGCCCTTGTGGCTAAAGGGATCTGGGGGTATGGAGAGAAGGCAGGTTCAGGATACTGAGTTGGATGATCAGCCATGATCATATTGAATGGCGGTGCAGGCTCGAAGGGCCGAATGGCCTACTCCTGCACCTGTTTTCTATGTTTCTATATCTATGTTTCTATAAGCACTTGGTTCTTTGTGAACCATTCCAACATCTGCAGTTTCTGGAGACCTCATCAGTAGATGCGCTATTCTGGGAAGGAGGGGAGGTGGGAATTGTGCAGGAATGGCCAGTGGTGACCTTAGAGTGATACAATGTGGAATGAAGCCATTCGGCCCAATTTGCCCACACAAGCCAACATGTCCCAGCTACACTAGGCCCACCAGCCCACATGTCCTCCATATCTCTCCAAACCTGTCCTATCCTTGTGCCTATCTAACTGTTTCTTTAACGTTGGGATAGTCCCAGCCTCAACTACCTTGTAGCTTGTTCCATACACCCACCACCATGTGAAAATGTTACCCCTCAGATTCCTATTAAATCTTTTCCCCTTCACCTTGAACCTATGTCCTCTGGTCCTCGATTCACCTACTCTGGGCAAGAGACAGTGCATCTACCCGATCTATTCCTCTCATGATCTTATACACCTCTATAAGGTCACCCCTCATCCTCCTACACTCGAAGAGGGCAAGGGGCAGGAGTCTGCACTCACTGAACTTGTTTACATCCTGCCACTGGCAGGGGCAAGGGCAGATCAGTGGGCACACATATCATGCCAGGATGTAGCACTGGGGTGAAGCAATCAGCCTTGATGCTTAGTGTCGGAAGGAACTGCAGATGCTGGTTTAAACCGAAGATAGACACAAAATGCTGGAGTAACTCAGCTGGACAGGCAGCATCTCTGGAGAGAAGCAATGGGTTATGATTCGTGTCGAGACCTTTCTTACTCGTCCCTTCCCACCCAAACCACCCCCTCCCCAGGTACTCTCCCCATCAACAGCAGGAGATGCAACACCTGTCCCCCTCGACTCCCTCCAAGGACCCCGACATTCTTTTCAGGTGAGGCAGAGGTTCACTAGCACCTCCTCCAACCTCATCGACTGCATCTGTTGTTACATGTGTGGACTCCTGTACGTTGGCGAGACCAAGCGCAGGCTCGGCGATCGTTCCGCTGAACACCTACGTTCAGTCCGCTTGATCTCCCGGTGACAGCACTTTAATTCCCCCTCCCATTTCTGTCTTGGGCCTCCTCCATTCCCAGCACAAATTGGAGGAACAGCAGCTCATATTTCGCTTGGGCAGATTACACCCCAGCGGTATGAACACTGACTTCTCCAAATAGCCCTCGCTTTCCCTCTCTCTCCATCCCCTCCCCCTTCCCAGTTCTCTCACCAGTCTGACTGTTCCTGATTACATTTTATCTGTTTGTTTTGTTGTCACCTTCTCCCCGCTTACAATGATCTATTCTACATTTTCCTTAAGCTCCATCCCCTTTGATGTCTCGTTCTCACACCTTCCACTTCCTTATCTCTGTATCTCCCCCTCCCCAGACTCTCCGTCTGAAGAAGGTCTCGATCTGAAACGTCACCCATTCCTTCTCTCCAGAGATGCTGCCAGTCCCGCTGAGTTACTCCAGCTTTTTGTGTCTGGACTTGATGTTGAGCTTCGTTTAGAGATGCAGCATGGACACAGGCTCTTCAGCCCATCGAGTCCGTGCTGAAACATCCTGGGCTTTTATTCCAAAATCTCAGCCTTGCCCATAAATGGTTCCTTCAGCAGGAGGGCAACTACTTAATAGACGTGGGGGGGGGGGGGGGGGGAGGGGGAAACAGATTGTATACCCTGCCGCTGCAGAAATACACACGTCATTCCATTCTGCCATGAGTGGATTACATTGTTTTTTATAGAAAGACGTAAGTTTAGTGACTGGACACCTTGATGCTCATTTTAGTTTGAAGAAGGATCTTCACCCGAAACATCACCAGTCCATTTTCTCCAAAGATGCTCTGACCAGCTGAGTAACTCCAGCTTTTTGTGTCTATTACCAATTCTATATCCCTCTTATATACAGTAATTAAATGCAGTTCCTCCCTCGTCATTTCCGTGTTTCAGTCATTTCCGTCCTTCAGTGTTGTGATGCAGTACAGAAACAGGCCCTTCAGCCCATTGAGTCCATTCTGACCATTGATCACCCATTCACACTGGTTCCACTTTCTCATCCACTCCCTACACACTAGGGGGATCTGACAGCGGGCTGATTAACCCACCAACCCATACGTCTTTGGGATGTGGGAGGAAACCCACGCCGTCATGGGGAGAACGTGCAGGCTTGTCATTGTGGAAGCTGGGGTTTGGGTTAGGATTAGTGTGGGCTGAATGGCCTGCTCATGGCCGTATTTATGATGTTCCAATGATCCCCTGGTGGAACCGCAACGTGTTCTAGCACGCGGGACAGTCAGGGTTCCCAGGGACGGGCCATGGATCTGCTCCCCCTCTCCAGAGGATGTGACTGCAGTTACACGGAGCTAGGACACGGTGGCTGTGGATATTGTTAAGGCAGAGATGGACAAATTCTTGGGTGTCAAGGGTTATGGGGAGAGGCGGGAAAATGGGATGAGGAGGCAAAGATCAACCATGATTGAATTACACCTGATGGGCCGAACGGCCTAATTGTACCCCTATACCTTGTGAACTCGTGAAATGCATCTTTCTGAAACCGCGGAGAAAGAGTGTCGGGAACGTTGGGACGAGGGACAGGAATGAAGGGCCCGTGGGCAATACGTACTGACTCCGGAAGGTTCTGTACGCAGGCTGGTGTCGAGCTCCTGTAGTAGTTCGGCCACCCGCTCCTTCTTCAACCGGGCCGTAGGGCTGAGACTCTCAGTGTCCAGCACCAGCAGCAGCGTCTGCAGCTCCAGCAACAGCAGCGACACCTCTGGGGGGAACAGAGGCATCAGACCCCCACCAGAACACTCCCCTCCCTCGCTCCCTGCATCCCTCCATCCCTCGTCCCTCTCTCCCGCCCTCCATCCCTCTCTTAGAAAACATAGAAACATAGAAAATAGGTGCAGGAGTAGGCCATTCGGCCCTTCGAGCCTGCACCGCCATTCAATATGATCATGGCTGATCATCCAACTCAGTATGCTGTACCTGCCCTTCTCTCCCTACCCCCTGATCCCTATAGCCACAACGGCCACATCTAACTCCCTCTTAAATATAGCCAATGAACTGGACTCAACTACCTTCTGCGGCAGAGAATTCCAGCGATTTACCCCTCTCCCTCCCTCCAGCCCTCTCTCCCTCCCTCTCTCCATCCCTCTCTCCATCCCTCCCTCTCTCCCCATCTCCCTCCCTCCATCTCTCCCTCCCTCCTCCCTCCCTCCACTTGTCTCCCTCTCCTCTCTCGCAATTTCAATCCCTCTTCTCCCTCCCTCTCCCTCCTCTCCTCTCTCTCTCTCTCCCTCCCTCCCTCTCTCTCTCTCTCCCTCCCTCTCTCTCTCTCTCTCCCTCCCTCTCTCTCCTCCCCCCCTCCCTCTCCCTCCCTCCTCCTCCCTCCCTCCCTCCCTCCTCCCTCCCTCCCTCTCCCCCTGCACCAACCCGTCACACCCACACCGCACACCACAGACTCCTCCACCCAACTAACCCTCACCCACAAACACGCCCCATCGATAACCATGCCACTTACCCACACCCCACTGAACCCACCCTATCGACGTATTTGCCCCAGTGTCATAAATGGAACCGTACCTGCCTCCACGGAATCAAGGGATATGGGGAGAAAGCAGGGTAGCCGGTACTGATTTTGGATGATCAGCCATGATCATATTCAATGGCGGTGCTGACTCAAAGGGCTGAATGGCCTACTCCTGCACCTATTTACTATGTCACCATGTAACTGCAGTGGGCACCCACGCCAGCATTGTCCCTGTCTACTGCAGTGGGCAGTCAGGGCTGTACATTGTCCCTGCTGCATCAATGTCTAACCTTTGTCCTGCTATTGAGAAGCAGAATCCCAGCCAGTGTAATGGTGCAGCAGAGTTACAAAGGGCCTGCACCCTCTTGGTGACATCCTTCCCACAGTATAACATGATGACCAAAGCTGAACACAATACTTCAACATAACCTCCTCACTTCTATGCCTAATGAAAGCCATTGTGTCAATAGCATTCTTTGCCAGCACATCTACTTGTGACATTCAGGGAATTATCTGCCTGTATCTCTGGATGATGCCTGTACCTCTGGATGATGCCTGTACCTCTGGATGATGCCTGTACCTCTGGATGATGCCTGTACCTCTGGATGATGCCTGTACCTCTGGATGATGCCTGTACCTCTGGATGATGCCTGTACCTCTGGATGATGCCTGTACCTCTGGATGATGCCTGTACCTCTGGATGATGCCTGTACCTCTGGATGATGCCTGCCTGTATGCCTGTACCTCTGGATGATGCCTGTACCTCTGGATGATGCCTGGATGATGCCTGATGATGCCTGTACCTCTGGATGATGCCTGTACCTCTGGATGATGCCTGTACCTCTGGATGATGCCTGTACCTCTGGATGATGCCTGTACCTCTGGATGATGCCTGTACCTCTGGATGATGCCTGTACCTCTGGATGATGCCTGTACCTCTGGATGATGCCTGTACCTCTGGATGATGCCTGTACATCATTGTGAACATCCTGCCCCGATTTGACTTCTCAAAATACAAGAGGATGTTGCCAGGACTGGAGGGTGTGAGCTATAGGGGAGAGGTTGAGTAGGCTGGGTCTCTATTCCTTGGAGCGCAGGAGGATGAGGGGTGATCTTATAGAGGTGTATAAAATCATTAGAGGATTAAATCGGGGTAGATGCACAGAGCCTCTTGCCCAGAGTGGGAGAATCGAGGACCAGAGGACATAGGTTCAAGGTGGAGGCGGGGCAGGGGGGGGGGGAGGGAGGGGGGGGGGTGGTGTGGGAGTGTGTGTGTGGGGGGTGGGGGAGGGAGGTATTAAAATGCAGGTGAGGTTTCTATTCATTGTGGAGAGGAATTTGCTCCACAGATCCTTGGAAGTGCAGGACAAAGAATAAGGTATGTAGTTAATTGAACCCTTCCCCCCGTCGAACCTCGCTGCCCTGGCCGACCCACCTCGCACCCGGCCCATCTAACATGGCCGCCGCCGCCGCCGCACCCTACTCACCTCGTGACCTCACCGCGCTGGCCGAACCGCGCCGCCCCCACCGACCATCCGCCCACCGGGACCTCCCACGCATCGCCCGCCCGCCCGCCCGCCGACCCCGACTCTACTTCCCGCGGACTCAGTGACCCGCGCCACTCCACTGCCCTCCAGCAACCCACAGCCGTCGCCTCACCTGCAAACTGGACTCTGCACTGGGCCTGAAGCCTCCACGATGCAGATTCCCACTCCCCTGGGTTTGACTGCACTGGGTCCTAGTGCTAGTCACCCCAACCGTGGTAACCTCAGTGGTCCCCATCCCCCTCAAACTATGTGACCTCAGCTCTTCCCCACCCACACTACAGTCTTCATGCCCCCTCCTCCCTGACCACCTACCACCCCCCCCACCAGACTAGCCCTGGTTAAATCCCTCCCTCCCTACCTATGTTCAAGACACCTCAGGCACTCTCCGTCGTCTCCAGGCATTACATTCTATAGGCCCCCAACCCCTCATCTTCACCATGGACGTCCAGTCACTCTACACCTACATCCCCCACCAGAATGGTCTAAAGCCCTCCGGTTCCTGCTCGACCGGAGGAGCCACCTGTACCCAGCCACTGATACTCTCCCCCGCCTAGTGGAGTTCGTCCTTACCCTCAATAACTTCACGTTTGACTCCTCCCATTTCCTCCAAACACAAGGCGTAGCTATGGGCACACGCATGGGCCCCAGCTATGCCTGCCTCTTTGTCGGGTAAACATAGAAACATAGAAATTAGGTGCAGGAGTAGGCCATTCGGCCCTTCGAGCCTGCACCGCCATTCAATATGATCATGGCTGATCATCCAACTCAGTATCCCGTACCTGCCTTCTCTCAATACCCTCTGATCCCCTTAGCCACAAGGGCCACATCTAACTCCCTCTTAAATATAGCCAATGAACTGGCCTCGACTACCCTCTGTGGCAGAGAGTTCCAGAGATTCACTACTCTCTGTGTGAAAAAAGTTCTTCTCATCTCGGTTTTAAAGGATTTCCCCCTTATCCTTAAGCTCTGACCCCTTGTCCTGGAATCCTTGTTCGAGGCATATCAGGGTCCCATCCCCGACCTCTACCCCCGCTACATCGACGATTGCATTGGTGCTACCTCCTGTACCCACACACAACTCACTGACTTCATCTTGTTACAAGGGCAGAGTCCCCCTAGTCCTCACCTTTCACCCCACTAGCCGTCACATACAACAAATAGTCCTCCATCATTTTCGCCACCTCCAACGTGACCCCACCACTCGTCACATCTTCCCATCTCCCCCCCCCCCCCCCCCTGTCTGCTTTCTACAAAGACCGCTCCCTCCGCAACTCCCTGGTCGATTCTTCCCTTCCCTCCCACACCACCCGGTCCACAGGCTGAGCAGGGCGGAGATTCATGCTGGCGGCCCTCGGCAAAGGGATCCCAGGGCTCCGCGATGTTGAAATCAGGGCAGCCCGAGGCTGGGGGCTCCGCAAACCACAGCTCCATGATGTTGAAGCAGCAGGCACAACACCCCAGAGCTTCAAACGGCGATCCAGGTAACGCATCGCCCGCACCGCGGTGAATCCAATATGTATTTTAAACCCAACTGTTTAATGACAACATACAGTAGGATCTAAAAGTGTCACACTGTCAGGTAGTCATGGTCCTCTAGTCATGGGGGTGGGGTTTGGGGGGGGGGGGGTGGTTGCTCACAAGTGAAATAGCTTAGGGCCTCTCTTCATCTAAATCCGGCCCTGGGGGAAGGGGGAAAAGATTTAATAGGAATTGAGGGGCTAATTATTCACACAAAGGGTGGTGGGTGTATGGAACAAGCTGCCAGAGGAGGTAGTTGAGGCTGGGACTATCCCAGCATTAGCCATGGATCGGACAGGTTTGGAGGGATTTGGACCAAACGCAGGCAGGTGGGACTAGTGCAGCTGGGACATGTTGGCCGGTGTGGGCAAGTTGGGCCGAAGGGCCTGTTTCTACACTGTATCACTCTATGACTCTATGCCATTCCTCGGCCCAGCTGACTGTCAAAATTTGAGAAGCGTTCATAGAAGTGGCATATTGTTCAAAGTTCAAACAGAACCGAGATGGGGCAGAGTCAGGACTTGAACCCTTGAGTCTGCCTCTCTACCTTTCTGCCCCCATAGCTCCCATCCCCACCCTCTGTACACTGTGTCCTTCAACGCCCCCCTGTACTGAGCCCTGAGCCCCTCACCTACACTCCCCCACCTCTCTCTTGCTTCAGAATTACCTCCCCCCATCGCTTCTCTGATCACATGCTCAGTTGCGCAGTCAGTTTGGGACATTTTGGGGAGGGTTAGGATGGTGGAGTTCAGCATAGAGCCATAATCATCGAGAAATACAGCGTGGAGTACAGCAGGCCCTTTGGCCCGTCGAGTCCACACTGGCCACCGATTATACTAGTGCTAAGTTCAGCCCCACATTCTTGTCAACTTGTTCCAGATTCTACCCCATTTCCCTGCACACTAGGGGCAATTTTACCAAAACCGAATAGCCTACAAACCCGGACGCCTTTGGGATTTGGGAGGAAAGCGGAGCACCCCGGAGGAAACCCACCCCATCGCAGGGAGAACGTGCAAACTCCACACAGACAGCACCCCCCCCACAGTGTCAGGATGGAGCCCGGCTCTCCAGCGTCGTGAGGCAGCAGCTTTACCCGCTGCACGACGGGAGAGCGAGCTGCTGGAGAGAGGTCCTTGCCCGGGTCACCGTGTGGTGCAGACCTGCTCCGACACAATGGCCGGTGTGCCGGAGCTCCCCGCAAGGCTGCGTGGCATCGGCAGGGAGGAACCGGCTGGGAAAGTGGGACAACGCGCTAGAAGAACACAGCGGTTCAGCTCAGCTTACTCCATTATTGTCACGTGTACCGAGGTACAGCAAAAAGCTTTTTATTGTATGCTATCCAGTCAGCAGAAAGACTGTACATGATTACAATCAAGCCGTCCACAGTGTACAGATACAGGATAAAGGGAATAACATTTAGTGCAAGGTTAAGTCCAGTAACATCTAATCAAAGATCGTTCGTAGGTCTCCTGTTACGTCAACCAGGCCAATTTGTATTTAGGAAGAAACTGCAGATGCTGGTTTAAATCGGAGTTAGACACAAAATGCTGGAGTAACTCAGCGGGACAGGCAGCATTTCTGACAAGAAGGAATGGGTGACGTTTCAGGTCGAGACGTCTGAAGAAGGGTCTCAACCCGAAACGTCACCCATTCTTTCTCTCCAGAGATGCTGCCTGGCCCGCTGAGTTACTCCAGCATTTTGTGTCTGTCTCCAGTGTGTATTTAGTTGGCTAGCTCTCCCTGGATCCCACCCTACATCTGACACTTTGTCAAAGGTCTCGCTAAAGTCCGTATTTAGTTTAATTTAGTTCATTGTCACGTGTACCAAGGTCTAGTGAAAAGTGTTTTTGTTGCGTGCTATCCAGTCAGAGGAAAGACAATACATGATTACCGTCAAGCCAACCACAGTGTACAGATACAGGATTAAGGGAGCCACGTTTAGTACAAGGTAAAGTCTAGTAAAATCCAATTCAAGATGGTCCGATGGTCTCCAAGGAGATAGATAGTCGGGCAGGACCGCTGTCTAGCTGGTGAGAGAATGGTTCAGTTGCCTGATCAGGCAACATCTGTGGAGGGAATGGGCAGTCTGAAGGAGGGTCCTGACCGGAAACATCATCTGTCCATTCCCTCCACGGATGCTGCCTGACACACTGAGTTCCTCCAGCACTTTGTGCTTTGCTCCAGATTCCAGCATCTGCAGTTACTCGTGTCGAGGAGAGCGAGTGAGGGGGGTGGGGTGAGAGTGTTGTGCAGGTGGACACTGACACTAGACACTGTCGCTGTGATGGGGAGGGACAGAGTGCGTCTTGTTCCATTCATTCCCAGCTTGAAGGGAGGGCTGTGTGACAGTGAATGTGCTGCGCCCGCCTGCCTCCCTGACAGAGGAGGAACGCTGTCTGGCTCCAGGCACAGTCGCTGCAGTTCATCAACACTACATCTCTCTGCAGCCCCCACAAAGCCCTCCCTTGTTGTGGCCGATAACGGCAGCATCTCCTTGTGTTTGTGCATGAAAAGGAAATTGTAAATCGTGGAGATGAACTCCTCCACTGAGTGCAGCACGAGAACACATCCTCCAGCCCACAATGTCTGTGCCCAACATACCATGCGATACGATAGAACTTTATTCATCTCAGGAGGGAAATTGATCAAATTGAGGGAAATTGATGCCAAGATCATCACTTCTCTGCCTGTACATAACCAATATCCTTCTATTCCCTGCATATCCATCACTGACCCAACAATGTTTTAAACGCCACTATCGTATCTGCCTCCATCACCACCACCCCTGTTCCAAGCACCCACCACCCTCTACGTACAAAACTTGCCTCGCATAAACTCCTTTAAACTTTGCTGCTCTCACCTTAAAGCTATGCCCTCTAACATTTCATTTTATGCCTCCCAGAATGTATTATACTTCCATCAAGAGTCCCTGAAACCTTTCGCGTTCAAGAGAAAACATTCCGAGTCTGTCTGACATCTCCCTGTAGCTGATCCGACGATGGAGCTGTCCCGGTGTGAGCCGGCCACCAGAGTTGCTGCCTTCCAGCATCAGAGACCCAGGTTCGATCCTGACTACGGGTGCTATCTGTATGGAGGTTATACATCCTCCCCGTGACCAGCGTGGGCTTTCTCCGAGTGCTCCGATTTCCTCCCACACTCCAAAGATGTACAGGTTTGTTGGTTAATTGGCTTCAGTAAGTATAACATTTTCCCCTAGTGTGCAGGATAATATTAGTGCATGGGGTGATGTCTGGTCAGCACAGACTCGGTGGGCCGAAGGGCCTGTTTCTACGCTGCATCTCCAGTCTAAAACACTCCCATGACATGAGCCAAGGTCGATGTGAGAGGGTCAGTGATGGGACACTGCTGCTCTCAGGGTGGAGATACAATCTGTCAGCTCTTACTGAGGGAGCACTGCACTGTGGAGGCGCGGGGGGGGGGGGGGGGGGGGGGGGGGGGGGGGGGGGGGACAACGTTGAGGACAACGGCTATATCTGTAACAGCTGCAAAGAGAGCAGAGAATGTTTACGAGAATGTTGCCGGGACTCGAGGGCCTGAGCTGTAGGGAGAGATAGGGCAGGCTAGGACTTCATTCAGTGGCGCGCAGGAGGATGAGGGGTGATCTTGTATAAAATCATGCTGGGAATAGATTGGGAGAATGCACAGTCTTTTACCCAGAGTAAAGAATCAAGAACCAGAGGACACTGGTTGAAGGTGAGAGGGAAGAGATTTAATAGGAACCCGAGGGGCAACATTTTCATACAGAGGGTGGTGGGGAAATGGAACGAACTGCCAGTGGATGTAGTTGAAGCAGGGACTATCACAACTTTGAATAAACATGGGTACACAAAATTGCTGGAGAAACTCAGCGGGTGCAGCAGCATCTATGGAGCGAAGGAAATAGGCGACGTTTCGGGCCGAAACCCTGCTTCAGACTCGAATAAACATGTTTGAATAAACATGTATGGGTGGATGGGAAAGGGTGGATAGGAATGGTTTAGAGGGATGGATCGAGTGGTTTGTGTATGGCAGGTTTATAGGGATATGGGCCAGACACAGGCAGGTGGGGCTAGTGTAGCAGGAACTCTGGGGTACATGGGCCAGGGGAGCTCTGTATCTCCTTCATTCCCTAACCAGCCCCGCTTGCCTCACGGACAAACACATTTATAATCCCCCCTCATGCACAGGGAGCTAGCTGGTGTGGTAGAGCTGGTGTGGTGTAACTGGTGTGGGGCTGGTGTAACGGGGCTGGTGTAACAGGGCTGGTGCAACGGGTCGGGGCTGGTGCAACGGGGCTGGTGTGGTAGGGCTGGTGTAACGGGGCTGGTGTAACAGGGCTGGGCTGGTGTGTGGTAGGGCTGGTGTAACGGGGCTGGTGTAACGGGGCTGGTGTAACGGGGCTGGTGTAACGGGGCTGGTGTAACGGGGCTGGTGTAACGGGGCTGGTGTAACGGGGCTGGTGTAAGGGCTGGGGGCTGGGTAGGGCTGGTGTAACGGGGGGGCGGGGTGTGTGTAGGGCAACGGGTGTGTCGGGGCTGGTGTAAACGGGGCTGGTGTAACGGGGCTGTAACGGGGCTGGTGTACGGGGCTGGTGTGTCGGGGCTGGTGTAACGGGGCTGGTGTAACGGGGCTGGTGTAACGGGGCTGGTGTAAGTAGAGCTGGTGTAACGGGGCTGGTGTAACGGGGCTGGTGTATCGGGGCGGGTGTTACAGGGCTGGTGTAACGGGGCTGGTGTAACGGGGGGTGTAACGGGGCTGGGTGTAACGGGGCTGGTGTGTGTAACTGGGGGCTGGTGTAACGGGGCTGGTGTAACGGGGTGGGTGTAACAGGGCTGGTGGGCTGGTGTAACGGGGCTGGGGGTGGTGTAACTGGTGGGGCTGGGTGTGTAACGGGGCGGGGCTGGTGTAACGGGGCTGGGTGCTGGTGTAAGGGCTGGGCAGGGGTGTGTAAGGGCTGGTGTAAGAGCTGGCAGTGATTACAGGGGGGAGTGTTTTACAGTCGGTGGCTCTGCCCACCTCCTGCCTGGGGCAACACTGAGCTGGAGTGAGAGAAGGCCTACGTACATACATTCCACGACACCAGCCATAATCACTTCCACATTGCTGGGTTCCTGTCACAGAGCGGTTTGTAAAACACACCATTCCCCCGTGCCCTGCCCCAGGCATCGATCTTCACAAAGATAACATTCCTCTGCCAGACCACAGGCGGCCTTAGCAACCGCTGCACCCTCGCCCCGACCTGACCCTGGGGGTCACAGGATCAGGGTGCTCGGCAGCCCACTCCGACAGAGACCCCCATGTGGGACCCTCTGGTCTCGTCCCTCACCCGTCCGGGGCACGGTCTGGGCCCCAAACCTTCCACCCCCCCCCACCCCCGTCCATCCACCCCCCCCCCCCCCTGTCTGTCCACCCTCACCCCACCCCATCCCCCCCCCACCCCACCCCCACCCCCACACCTCCACCAAGCGAGGGGGCTTCCTGCTCTGACCCTGCTGCCCATAGCCTGGTGCCCCAGGCAGCCTGTAATCAGTGCCAGGGATCTCCTCTGGTTCGTGAACATCACGACATGGAATTACCTTGGAGTTGACAGTCGTATCTGTGGGAAGGGATGAGTGAAGCATAGAGTTGTGGAGGGAGCGACCTCTGTGTAAAACAGAAGAGGGTGGAGATGGGTGGATGTGACTGGTGGTGTTCCCTCAGTACCACGGAGCCCCGACCACATGCTGTATCCCAAGCCCGCACTGTCTCTGGATGGGATTGGCACCTGTCACACTGGGACCCACTGGAGGATGAGACTGAACATACTGGGGACAATTTACAGAGGGCCAACTAACCTACAGACAGTGTACTGTGTTGCATTAAAAACTGCATGGACACTGTCACAGTGGACAAACGCATCCGGGTCTACCCCAACCAGAAGCCCTGGATGACCCGGGAGGTCCAGCGGCTGTTGAAAGAGAGGAACACCGCTTTTAGGTCTGGCGATAGGGCTTTATACAGCATGGCCCGAGCTAACCTGAAGAGAGGCATCAGAGAGGCCAAATCAAACTACAGGAGGAAGATAGAGGACCACCTAGACAGTAACAACAGCAGGCAGGTGTGGCAGGGGATCCAGTATCTCACCAACTATAAGACCAACCTTGGAGCTGTTGAAGGTGACGCCTCGTTGGCAGAGGAGCTGAACCTCTTCTTTGCTCGCTTTGAAGTGGAGCCACCCGAGACAGCCACATCACAGCACATGGTCCACAGCAGCCTAACCCTCAAGATAGAGGAGCATGAGGTGAGGCGCACGCTGCGGGCCATCAATCCAAGGAAGGCTACTGGACCTGATGGCGTCTCTGGACGCGTGTTGAAGGACTGCGCAGACCAGCTGGCTGGAGTCTGTACGAGGATTTTTAACCAGTCTCTGGCCCAGTCCACTGTTCCACCCTGCCTGAAGTCCTCCACCATAGTCCCCTTGCCCAAAATAACCAACATCTCCAGCCTCAACGACTACCGGCCAGTCGCACTCACACCAGTGGTGATGAAGTGTTTTGAAAAACTGGTCCGGGGTCATATCACATCACTCCTGCCCCGAAGCTTTGACCCCCACCAGTTTGCGTACAGAGCAAATAGATCTACAGAGGACGCTGTAGCCACAGCTCTCCATGCTGCACTGTCTCACCTGGAGCAGCGGGGGAGCTACGTGCGGATGCTCTTTGTGGACTACAGCTCTGCTTTTAATACCATCCTTCCCCACAAACTGGTGGACAAACTGGGGGACTTGGGACTTCCACACTCCACCTGTACGTGGATAAATAGCTTCCTGTCAGGTCGCAGCCAGAGAGTCAGAGTGGGCCATCAAACATCCACGGCCCTCAGCCTCAGTACCGGCTCTCCACAGGGCTGCGTACTGAGCCCCCTGCTCTACACCATCTACACACATGACTGCACCCCCGCCCACCACAGCAACACCATTGTCAAATTTGCGGATGACACTACGGTGGTGGGACTCATCTCCGGGGGGGATGAGTACGCCTACCGGGATGAGGCGGAGCAGCTGACAGTGTGGTGTGAAGAAAATAACCTGCTCCTCAACACCTTAAAGACAAAGTAATTAATAATAGACTTTAGGAAGAATAAAACGGACATGGTACCATTGATTATCAGAGGGGACTGTGTGGAGAGGGTGGTGGATTTCCGCTTCCTGGGAATCCATATTGAGGAGGACCTGACGTGGAGCGTGAACACCTCTGCGCTGCTGATAAAGGTCCAGCAGAGACTGCACTTCCTGAGGGTGCTCAGGAAGAATAACATCACTCAGAGACTGCTGCTGTCCTTTTATCAGTGCTCCATTGAGAGCATACTAACATACTGTGTATGCGTGTGGTACACCAGCTGCACAGCGGCTCAGAGGAAAGCGCTCCAGAGGGCCATTGACAACGCCCAGAGGATTGTCGGCTGCCCTCTCCCTACCTTGGAGGACTTACACAGTTCCCGCTGCATCAAAAAATCCCAGAGTATTATAAAAGACATTTCCCACCCCGGACACTCCCTGTTTGAACTGTTGCCGTCAGGCAGACGGTACAGATCTACAAGGACAAGGACAAACAGACTAAAAAACAGTTTTTACCCCACTGCTATAAAAGCACTAAATGTAGCCGCCAAGGAACGCAGGGGCGATACATACTAAGGGACTGTGGTACACTGTGAAATCGACAGGATGGAGGGTTGGGTGTTTATGCGTGCTATTTTCATGATATTTATTTTAGTTGTTTATCTTTTAATATTTTATCTTGTATGTATCGTTAGCTTTTAGAAATGTTTGAATGGTGCACTGACTGGCTGACATTTTAAAATTTCGTTGTACATGGTTCATGTTTCAATGACAATAAAGAAACTATTCTATTCTACAAAAACCCACACCTCTTTGGGGATGTGGGAGGAAACTGGAGCAACTGGCGGTAACCCACGTGGTCACGGGGAGAACGTGCAAACCCTGCACAGACAGCACCCACGGTCAGGATGGAAGCCGTGTCTCTGGTGCGATGAGGCAGCAGCTCTACCCGCTGTACCACTACACTGCTCACATTTCCCTTCAATATTTACAAAATATGTTCCTGAAATGAGGAACTAAAGCGGTTAGGATCAAGGGCATGTTGGTGTCAACAATCTCCGAATGTAACGGTCTCTGCTGTTCTGTTGTACAGTGCTGTGTGGTTTGTGGTTTCACCCTGTTGCCCCCTGTACTCGTGCTCCTGAACCCCCACTATCTCCACCTCCACGCTCATCCAATGGCCCCTGGACCATCTTCATTCAGCCATCCTCATCTTCAACACCATCATCCCACACAAACCCATCTCCAAACTGTAGCTGGAGTGTGTAGATTCTTGCTTAGTACGGGTGTCGGGGCTATGGGAAGAGGGCAGGTGAATGCGGTTAGAAGGGAGAGATGGATCAGGCATGATTGAAGGGCAGAGCTGACTTAAATCAAAATAAATCAATAAATCATATAACCATATAACAATTACAGCACGGAAACAGGCCATCTCGACCCTTCTAGTCCGTGCCGAACACATAATCTCCCCTAGTCCCATATACCTACGCTCAGACCATAACCCTCCATTCCCTTCCCATCCATATAACTATCCAATTTATTTTTAAATGATAAAAACGAACCTGCCTCCACCACCTTCACTGGAAGCTCATTCCACACAGCTACCACTCTCTGAGTAAAGAAGTTCCCCCTTATGTTACCCCTAAACTTCAGTCCCTTAATTCTCATGTCATGTCCCCTTGTTTGAATCTTCCCTACTCTCAGTGGGAAAAGCTTTTCCACGTCAACTCTGTCTATCCCTCTCATCATTTTAAAAACCTCTATCAATTCCCCCCTTAACCTTCTGCGCTCCAAAGAATAAAGCCCTAACTTGTTCAACCTTTCTCTGTAACTTAGTTGCTGAAACCCAGGCAACATTCTAGTAAATCTCCTCTGTACTCTCTCTATTTTGTTGACATCCTTCCTATAATTAGGCGACCAAAATTGTACACCATACTCCAGAATTGGCCTCACCAATGCCTTGTACAATTTTAACATTACATCCCAACGTCTATACTCAATGCTCTGATTTATAAAGGCCAGCACACCAAAAGCTTTCTTTACCACCCTATCTACATGAGATTCCACTTTCAGGGAACTGTGCACAGTTATTCCCAGATCCCTCTGTTCACCTATTCTTCAATTCCCTACCTTGATGGGCCGAATGGCCTTATCCTTCTCCTGTCACATCAGACTCCGCCTGTCTGCAGAGACTGTTACAAAATCCCCATGGGAAGCAGACACATCTTGGTCTGGAAACTGCTCTTCCCAAGACCACAGGAAATTGCAGAAAGTTGTAGATGTAGCCCAGTCCATCACACAGACCCCCGTCATCGACTCCATCTACAATTCATGCTGCCTTGGGAAAGCAGCCAACATCATCAAAGACTTTTATAGCAGGAGTAACTCAGTGGGTCGACCCAAAAGTCACCTATTCCTTTTTTCCAGAGATGCTGTCTGACCCGCTGAGGTGCTCCAGCTTTTTGTGCCTATCTTCGGTTTAAACTAGACGGGTCATCTTTTGACCTCCCGCTCCCATTGGGCTAAAGGTACAGAAGCTTAAATGTACGCAACACTAGACTCAGGAATAACTTCTTCCTCTCTGTTATCAGGTTTCTAGGAAGTCAATAGACAATAGACAATAAATGCAAGAAGAGGCCATTCAGCCCTTCGAGCCAGCACCACCTTTCACTGTGATCATGGCTGATCATCAACAATCAGTACCCCGTTCCTGCCTTCTCCCCATACCCCCTGACTGCGCTATCTTTAAGTGCTCTATCTAACTCTCTTTTGAAAGAATTGAGAGAATTGGCCTCCACTGAGAATTCCACAGCTTCACAACCCTCTGTGTGAAAAGGGTTGTACTCGCTAGAATTTAGAAGATTGAGGGGGGATCTTATAGAAACTTACAAAATTCTTAAGCGGTTGGACAGGCTAGATGCAGGAAGATTGTTCCCGATGTTGGGGAAGTCCAGAACAAGGGGTCACAGTTTAAGGATAAGGGGGAAATCTTTTAGGACCAAGATTAGAAAAACATTTTTCACACAGAGTGGTGAGTCTCTGGAACTCTGTGCCACAGAAGGTAGTTGAGGCCAGTTCATTGGCTATATTTAAGAGGGAGTTCGATATGGCCCTTGTGGCTAAACGGATTAGGGGGTATGGAGAGAAGGCAGGTACAGGATACTGAGTTGGATGATCAGCCATGATCATATTGAATGGCGGTGCAGGGCCGAATGGCCGAATGGCCTACTCCTGCTCCTGTTTCCTATGTTCTATGTTTTCCCTCATCTCTGTTCTAAATGGCTTACCCCTTATTCTTACACTTCCTTACGCTATGTCACTGTCGGATTCTCCACCCTGTCTCATTGTGGACATTGGGCTTTAGCTCCAGAACCATCATGCATCAATGCTGAGAAACTCTTCAATCCACTTGTACTTGAATTTGTGTCAATGTACAGCATTATCCGGTTTGATTGGATAACATGCAAACAAACCACGGTTCACGAGACGATGACAAACAATGCTAATACCAAGCTGAGCTGATGAGCTGTTCCATACACCCACCATTCCCACGTACAGGCTGGAATCAGTTTAGTACCAACTATTTCATCCCATGGTTTTGTAAAGGCTGTGGATGTTCACAGTCAGTTCCTGCAGACATCCACAACTGTTGGACTCTCTCTTTTCTCTCTTGCTTGAGTTCGGTCCTGATTGTACAGAGAGAGGGTTGAACAATTAAATATCTGTAGTACGCAAAATGCTGGAGAAACTCAGCGGGTGCAGCAGCATCTATGGAGCGAAGGAAATAGGCGACGTTTCGGGATCTGTAGTTTGATTGAGGTCTCTTCGCTTTACTCAATGTACTGCTGATGAAAGACATCTTTTTGCAAGCTTTTGCATCATGTGAACAAGAGAAAGGTACCGAGCACCTCAAACCTGTTTGGTCCTTCGGCAAGCTGATGCTTGGTCTCTAATCCATTTCCCTGAGTTTGATGGAGACACATGAGTCTGCAGATACTGCAATCGTGGAGTCACAGAGTCATGCAGTGTGGAAACAGGCCCTTCGGCCCAACTTGCCCATACCGACCAACATGTCCCATCTACAATAGTCCCACCTGCCTGCGTTTGGCCCATAGCCCTTTAAACCTGTCCTATCCATGCAACAGTCAGGAGCAGCGATCAATCTGCTGGAGGGACTCAGTTGGTCAGGCAGCAACCCTGGAGAACATGAAGAAGGTTCCTGACCTGAAACGTCCCCTATGCATGTTCGCCAGGTATGCTGCTGCCTGACCCACTGAGTTGAACTGATGATCAGCCTCATATGAGTAGGAGGGGTGGTGGTGTCGGCGGTAAGCGAAGGTCCGAAGGTCGGACAGCTGGCCAGGCTGCCGACCGACGGGGCCACAGGCGAGGTGCTGCTGCTGCACTCCATGGGCTGCACTACGTCGGGATGGGTGAGGTGGGGCGGGATGCGGCGCTCCGACCCGACAGTCCCCTCTTTTTTCTACATATCTATGGGGGAAATGGACTGGTCAGTGCTCCTCATCTGCTCGAGAACAGTACAGCACAGAAACAGGCCCTTTGGCCCACAATGTCCATGATGAATATGATGCCAGGTTAAGCTTATCTCTAGTCTGAAGGAGGGTCCTGACCAGAATCATCCTCCACAGATGCTGCCTGCCGCATTCAGTTACACCAGCACTTTGTGTTGTGTTCAAGATTCCAGCAACTGCAGTTCCTTGTGTCTCCACTATGCTAGTATTCTCTGCTTGCTCCTGATCCTTATATATCCTTTCTTTCTTCCACTTCCCTCTAACGATGCTCTCAGCTCTTTTTTACATTTACTATCTGTTTCCCCATGATTTATTCCTTTCTTTGGTTCCTTCCTCTGCGATCAAGATCTGGTTTCTGTGACAGCAACAGGCTAAAAGGGAAAGAGAGACTTGAATGCCAATCATACTTTGCACAGTGCCGCAGCTGGTAGAGCTGCTGCCTCGAAGCACCGGAGACCCAGGTTCGATCCTGTCCTCGGGTGCCGTCATTGTGGAGTTTGCAGGTTTACTCCACGTTTCCTCCCACGTCCCAAAGACGTGCAAGTTTGTAGGTTAATTGGGTCTGTAAAATTGCTCCTAATGTGTGGGGAGTGGATGGGAACTTGGGTGGGATAACATGGAACTAATGTGAACGGGTGATCGATGGTTGGCGTGACTCGGTGGGATGAAGGGTCTCTCTCCATGCTGTATTGTTCAATTAATCAAACCTCCCAATAGACAATAGATGCAGGAGTAGGCCATTCGGCCCTTCGAGCCTGCACCGCCATTCAATGTGGTCATGGCTGATCGTTGTCCCCAAACATTTCACAATCAATGACGTACTCTTGCACTGGTGCAGAGCAGGAGCCGATCGAACACACAGTAAGCTCCCACGGAACGGAAGACACTGGTGATGTGATTGGGAAATGGCTGAAGGTTGAACAGGGAAATCTTTGCCTCTTCATCTCAGTTCCACGCCATTGGTGACATCCCCCTGCATATCTCCAACACAGCAGCTCTGGAGATAGACATGCTGGAGTCACTCAGCAGGGCAGGCAGCTTTTCTGGAGAGAACGAACGTCTCGGGTCGAGACCCTTCTTCAGACCCTCCATCCGTCCCTCAGTCCCTCCAGAGATGCTGCATGACCCGCTGAGTTACTCCCCCATCTTGTGTCTACCTTTGATGTAAACCAGCATCTGCAGTTCCTTCCTACACAGCAGCTCTGGAACGGCTTGGCCTGTGGAGGTGGACCTTGTGACTCAGCTGAGGCCAGTGAGGTAGACAGGGTGACTCATGGGACATGTGTGGGAGGGACATGTCGGGCGCGGTGGGACATCTGCCCCACCCCATTTTCATGGCTGAACCTGCCCTTACCTCTCTGATGCAGTCTCCATGAGGGTGGAGAGTTGGGGGAGGCTGCTCACTGTAGAGGTCGGCCTGACATCAGGCCTAACGGGCAAGGCCATCCAGTGGCCACTCAGTGGACAGCATCAGGCCTGGAGGTCAAGGGTCACTGTGTGGCAACTACAGATTTGTAGGCCATGGGTCACTTCAACTACAGATCTGGACAGTTGATGTGTCAGGTCAGTGCCATGATTGTGTGGACAAGATCAGATCTGAAAGTCACAGGTCACCGTGTGGACAACAGCAATGCTGAAGGTCAGGGGTCACTGTGTGGCCAATGGCAGGGGTGAAGGTCAGGGGTCACTGTGTGGACAACGCCAGGTCCAGAGGTCAAGGGTCACTATGTGGCCAACAGCAAGGCTGAAAGTCAAGGGTCAGGTGCTCTATCGCTATAAAGTTCTTTCACAACATACCTGCTTTTCTTTTCTCCAGAGGCTGAGTACAGGAACAATTCACTGCCGGGTGGTTTCCCCTCCCTCCTCATTATGGCATTTAGTTACAGCTCATTGATAGCACCATAGAGCCAGAAGTTAATGCATTCAGTTACCACTCAACTTGTAATATCACAGTGGGTTAGGTATTGGTTTGGTTCATTATTGTCATTACACTGAGATACAGTGAAAAAAGATTTTACATGTTATCCGACCAAATCATACTATACCCGAGTACAATCCGACCCAAAACGTCACCCATCCTTTTACTCCAGAGATGCTGCCTGGAACGCTGAGTTGCTCCAGCACTTTGTGTCTATCTTTATATAGAGGTACAACAGGCAATGTAAAGAGATAAAAACCAGAGTGCAGAATATAGTTTTACAGTTTTGCTCATTATAGTTGCAGAGATAAAGTCTAAGTCCACAATGAGGTAGGTTGGAAGATCGGGACACTCTAACTTATGGGAGGACCGGCCCGCTCAGTCATCAGAAAACAATGGGGAAGAATCATTTCCTGGGTCTGGTGGTCTGTGCTTTCAATCGTTTGTATCTTTTGCTTGACTCAAGAGGGGAGAAGATAGAATAACTGGGATGAAAATCTAGAGAGCCAGCATGGAAACAGGCCATTTCGGCCCACCGAGTCCATTCCGACCAGCAATAACCCATACAGTAGTTCTACCCTACACACTAGGGACAAGTTACAGAAGCCAAGTAACCTGCAAACGCTGCCTCAAAAAGGCTGCTAGCATCATCAAGGATCCACACCATCCTGGCCACTCACTCATCTTCCCGCTGCCTTCAGGTAGAAATACAGGAGCCTGAAATCTGCAACATCCAGGTTCAGGAATAGCTCCTTCCCCACAGCCATCAGGATATTAAACTCAACTCAAACAAAACGCTGAACATTAATAGCCTAACGCACTTTTTCTGCTCATTTATGTGTATGTATATGTATATATTCAATGGTATATGGTCACACTGATCTGTTCTGTATTTATTCATGCCTACTATGATCTGTATAGCTGAAGCAAAGCAAGAATTTCATTGTCCTATCTGGGACACATGACAATAAACTCTCTTGAATCTTGAATCTTGAACCTGCATGTCTTTGGAATGTGGGAAGAAACCAGAACACTCGGAGAAAACCCACGTGTTCACGGGGAGGATGTACAAACTCCGTACAGACAGCACTCATAGTCAGGATTGAGCCCGGGTCTCTGGCGCTGTGAGGCAGCAACTCTCTCGCTGTGCCACCGTGCCTGAATATGTTGGTTGCCTGGTGGTGAGGCTGCTCTGTGTGCTGGACTGGGCTACATCCTCACCTCCCCGCGATTTCTTGTGGTCGTTGGCAGAGCAGTTACCAAACCAAGCTGTGACGCTTCTCAATTGGATTATTATCCAGTCAATTTAGGCTGTGGGCCGAGGAGCTTTATTCTGCAGTTTCGTGACCCAAGTCCCAAACTACATGAAATTTTCACATATTGTGTGATATAAATCACCCCTGAAACTCGATATGAAGAAGACTTTGCACATTTTTATTAAATTAAAGCTGAAAAAAATGTCGTCCAATCAAAGCACGTTTAACATTGAGTTGTCTGCCAGTTGGCCAATCACGCGCTTTGTTTCAGGCTAGCACACAAAATGGCTGAGGTGGCTTCACAGATGCCTGTTTTACTGGAGATTCCGATTTGTTGCGTACAAATTAGCCAGAAAAAGCAGCATACTGGAGGACTGGGAGAAATTCAGAGACCAGCAGAGGAGGACGAAGGGCTTAATTAGGAAAGGAAAAATGGATTATGAAAGAACATGAAAACTGACTGCAAAAGATTTTATAGATATGTGAAAAGAAAGAGATTAGTTAAAACACATGTAGGTCCCTTGCAGTCAGAAACAGGTGAGTTGATCATGGGGAACAAGGATATGGCGGACCAATAGAATAACTACTTTGGTTCCGTCTTCACAAAGGAAGACATAAATAATCTGCCGGAAATAGCAGGGGCCCGCGGGTCAAAGGAGTTGGAGGAATTGTGTGAAATCCAGGTTAGTCGAGAAGTGGTGTTGGGTAAATTGAATGGATTAAAGGCCGATAAATCCCCAGGGCCAGATAGGCTGCATCCCAGAGTACTTAAGGAAGTAGCTCCAGATATAGTGGATGCATTAGTAATAATATTTCAAAACTCTTCAGATTCTGGAGTAGTTCCAGAGGATTGGCGGGTAGAAAACGTAACCCCACTTTTTAAGAAGGGAGGGAGAGAGAAAACGGGGAATTACAGACCAGTTAGTCTAACGTCAGTAGTGGGGAAACTGCTAGAGTCGGTTATTAAAGATGGGATAGCAGCACATTTGGAAAGTGGTGAAATCATTGGACAAAGTCAGCATGGATTTACGAAAGGTAAATCATGTCTGACGAATCTTAAAGAATTTTTCGAGGATGTAACTAGTAGCGTGGATAGGGGAGAACCAGTGGATGTGGTGTATCTGGACTTCCAGAAGGCTTTCGACAAGGTCGCACATAAGAGATTAGTATACAAACTTAAAGTACACGGCATTGGGGGTTCAGTATTGATGTGGATAAAGAACTGGCGGGCAAACAGGAAGCAAAGAGTAGGAGTAAACGGGTCCTTTTCACAATGGCAGGCAGTGACTCGTGGGGTACCGCAAGGCTCAGTGCTGGGACCCCAGCTATTTACAATATATATTAATGATCTGGATGAGGGAATTGAAGGCAATATCTCCAGGTTTGCGGATGACACTAAGCTGGGGGGCAGTGTTAGCTGTGAGGAGGATGCTAGGAGACTGCAAGGTGACTTGGATAGGCTGGGTGAGTGGGCAAATGCTTGGCAGATGCAGTATAATGTGGATAAATGTGAGGTTATCCATTTTGGTGGCAAAAACGGGAAAGCAGACTATTATCTAAATGGTGGCCGATTGGGAAAGGGGGAGATGCAGCGAGACCTGGGTGTCATGGTACACCAGTCATTGAAGGTAGGCATGCAGGTGCAGCAGCCAGTAAAGAAAGCGAATGGTATGTTGGCTTTCATAGCAAAAGGATTTGAGTATAGGAGCAGGGAGGTTCTACTGCAGTTGTACAGGGTCTTGGTGAGACCACACCTGGAGTATTGCGTACAGTTTTGGTCTCCAAATCTGAGGAAGCAAATTATTGCCATAGAGGGAGTGCAGAGAAGGTTCACCAGACTGATTCCTGGGATGTCAGGACTGTCTTATGAAGAAAGACTGGATAGACTTGGTTTATA
This sequence comes from Leucoraja erinaceus, assembly GCF_028641065.1. NCBI lineage: Eukaryota > Metazoa > Chordata > Chondrichthyes > Rajiformes > Rajidae > Leucoraja > Leucoraja erinaceus. Next base: position 33,025 of record NW_026576915.1, read on the forward strand.
CACTCTAGAATTTAGGAGATTGAGAGGGGATCTTATAGAAACTTACAAAATTCTTAAGGGGTTGGACAGGCTAGATGCAGGAAGATTGTTCCCGATGTTGGGGAAGTCCAGGACAAGGGGTCACAGATTAAGGATAAGGGGGGAATCCTTTAAAACCGAGATGAGGATAACTTTTTTCACACAGAGAGTGGTGAATCTCTGGAACTCTCTGCCACAGAGGGTAGTTGAGGCCAGTTCATTGGCTATATTTAAGAGGGAGTTAGATGTGGCCCTTGTGGCCAAGGGGGTCAGAGGGTATGGAGAGAAGGCAGGTACGGGATACTGAGTTGGATGATCAGCCATGATCATATTGAATGGCGGTGCAGGCTCGAAGGTCCGAATGGCCTACTCCTGCACCTAATTTCTATGTTTCTATGTAATCCATAGAGTAATATTAGAAAAGAATGTCCACGTCAACAATACAGACCAAGATGCACATCTAAACTCGCCATGTGTGTGCACGTCCGGCCAATATTCCTCTAAACCATTCAAACCCATGTACCTGTCAACATTATATTTAATACTGTAATTGTAAGTGCCTTGACAACTTTCACGGGCAGCTCGTCCACATCAGACTCGGTGTGAATAGTTGACCATCATGTCAAGTTGTAATATTACCCTCTCACCTTCAACCTCTGTCGCCTAAATTTTCATATATTATACATCTCTGTAAACTCGCATTCTGCTACGCTCCAAGGAATGAAGTCCTGGCCAGCCCAACCTTTCCATATACACAAACCTTCCAGTCATGGGAGCATTCTCGGAAATCTTCGTAACACTGTTTTCGGGCTCCAGTTCTCTATTATCTAAACATGAATTTACATAATAATGCAATTGCAGAGCTCAGATTAGTATCCAAACACGAGATGGAACTGCATTTACAGAAATGTCAGGCAGTGTAATATTGGCACTATTGCCCTCAAGGGATAACAGTGAAAGCAATGTTTTATTTTACAATAAACAGACTGTATACATTATTTCAAGTTTTTTTTTCTTTTTTTCATCCCAATTGAATTGAGATTGCCAACATCTATGGGGGAATTGGTTATGTTTCGGGTCGATCCCAAGCCTGAGCTCTTCCAGCAATTTGTCTTTGTTCTCAAGAACCTGCGGGTCACTGTGGAACTTTTTTGTGGAACTTCAATTCTGGGTAGCGTGCAAACCACGTAAAAATGGAGAACCGAAGATGGTGATTTTCTATTTGTTATCCTGGTGGATTTTATAGAATTAAGTCTGGTATTTCGGATGTTCCCTAAATGCATTTGAATGCACTATTCAGGATGTATGTCTGTATCGCTACTTGTCTTTGTCCGTGAAATGCGTTTCAGGCTCCAGCTTCCAAGCTGCTGCACAACCTCTTGTACACTCAGACCTCAGCAAGAGCGTCGGATATTCGTTTAGCGAGCAGTTAATTGTGCGCGATACCACGGGAATATCGCTGACGGTGTGAAGACGTAGTTGGTGCAACACGAAGACGTAGTCAAGGAGTTTTACTGCGTGGACACAAGACCCATCGGCCCAATCTGCCCACGATGACCAACATACCCCCTCGACACGCGTCACACCGGTCTACGTGTGGTCTCTCTAAATTCATCATATCCATGCACCTGAACATTAACGTCACGCCCAATTTCCATCCTGCATTCATATTCACTTGGGCAATCTCCAATATATCCCTTTCGTTTCTTGATCTCATCGTCTCCATCACAAGATCATCGTCTCCATCACAAGATGTATAGACTATAGACTATAGAATGACATCCATAATAAACCTACTGACTCCCAAAGCTATCGAGACGACATTTCAACCCACCTTGCTTCCTTCAAAGAACAAGGGGGAGGGGGTTCCCCTCTTCTATCATAGATGAGGCCCTCACACGGGTCATCTAGATATCCCACAGCTGTGCTCTTGCTCCCCCTGGGGGAGTCGTAACAGGGACAGAGTTCCTAAATATCCTTCGATATTTGCGCCACCCTCATCGGGATCCCACCACTAGTCACATCTTCCCGTCCCCACCCCTTTCCGCCTTCCGCGGAGACGGTTCCCTCCGCAACTCACTGGTTAACCCATCCCTCCCCACCCAAACCACCCCATCCCCAGGTACTTTCCCCTGCAACCGCGGGAGATGCAACCTTTGTGTCTATATCTCCTTCGTCGACTCCGTCCAAGGACCCCGATAGTTCTCCCAGGTGCGGCAGAGTTCTCCCACTTGCACCTCCTCTAACCTCATCTACCGTATCCGCTGTTCCAGATGTGGACTCATATATATCGGCGAGACTAAGCGCAGGCTAGGCGTTCGTTTTGTTCAATCCACATTGGCTTTCGCGATCTCCCGGTTGCTAAACACTCCCCCTGCCATTCCTACATTGACCTTTCTGTCCTGGGCCTCCTCCACTGTCACGGTGACGCCCAACGCAAATTGGAGGAACAGCACCTCATATTTCGCTGGGTCAGTAACCAAACCATTAGTGTGAATATTGATTTATCTAACTCCAAGTAACCCTTGCTCCCCCCTCACTCTCCGCCCCTCCCCCACCCTCGTTCTCTGACTAGTTTCACTGTCCTCTTGATCAATTTTACGGGTTATATGCCTCGTCGTCACCTTCACCTCAGCCAACAATGAACCAATCTAGATTTCATTGATAAACATCTACTTTGATGTGTCATTTTCTCACCATACCCTTCCATTTCTCTAGTCCCTCCCCTGGCTCTCAGGCTGAAGAAGGGTAAGGACCCAAAATGTCACCCATTCCTTCTCTCCAGAGATGCTGCTTATCCCGCCGAGTTTCTCCTGCGTGTTGTGTCTATCTTCATGTGACGGTCCAACATTTTTTTTTTAATTTAGTGATGCTACCTGCCCCCAACGTCCTCCTCCAGCAGCTCATTCCATACACCTGCCACCCTTTGTGTACACAACGTTGCCCTCGGCTTCCTATTAAATCCCCCCCCCCGGAACCTATGTCCTCTGGGTCTTGATTCCACAACACTAGGTAAAAGAAACCCTGCCTCTATCCTATATAGTCCTCTCATGATCCTGTACACCTCCATAAAATTACCCCTTATCCTCCTGCGCTCCGAGGCTTAATGTTCACGTCTTCTCAGTCTCCCGATATCAACTCAAGCACTCGAGTCCTGGCAACATCCTGGTAAATCGTCTCAGCTCACTTTCCAGTTGAACAACATCTTTGCGATTAACAACATTTTCGGAGACGAGATTATAACATTCGTCTACAAAGCTGTGTAATATGTTGCCGATGTGATTCCAGGATATGGGGGCGTGCCAACCAGACCAGACGATATACAGAGAGAAGAGTGGAATGACCGTCAGAAACTTTCCCTACATGGACAGGGAGAGGTAACATGTGATGCAAAGTTGTAACGTAAACTCTTGAGGCAGCGACGACCCTGATGGAAGATGAGATGAGCATGTTTCGAGGGGTATCAGAGCAGAGCAGCAGCAAGAAGGTTTTAAAGAGCGCCCTGTAAACCAATGGGGTGGAGTGGTTCACGCCAGCAGGCGGAACAGAGCAGAACAGCGGCCGGGTGGTTTACTTTGATATCCGCATTGAAAGGCACAACTGCCAATGAGAAAAACAAGATATTTAACGGAGCGGCCAATTAGGAGCTGGCATATTCAGTTGACAGAACTTCTCTCTTGAAAGACATCAGAGAATCAGATGCTTTTTATGGCAACCTAGAGGATCGTACTGAGATTAGAGTTTCATATCCCCAGTTTAATTAATTATTTACGTTATTAAATAGCTGCAGCTACTATGATGGGATTTGACCTTGTGTCCTTGGATCAGCTCTCTGCGATCCTGTCTGTGTTCAGTCACAGAACCACTACCTCACACCACCATCACGTGAGGCTACAATGTTGTTTAGAGACACAAGGTGCTGGAGTAACTCAGTGGGTCAGGCAGCATCTCTGGAGAACTTGGATAGGTGACGTTTCAGACTGATAAAAGTTTGCAGTTCCTTGTTCTCCAATATTTTTTGGAGACTACCTCCCATTTTAACCATTCCCCATTCCCATCCCCATACTGATTTTCCGTCCTGGGCCACTTCCACTGCCAGAATGAGACCACACACAAACTGCAAGAACAGCGCCTCATATTCCGCTTGGGTATTTTACCATCAATCATCCTTTCCCATTCCTACATAGCCTTCCACCTCTCTCCCTTCCTCTGGCTTCACATTGCGAGCAACCTCTCTCCTTATCTACTCATGTCACAGCCTTTTCTCTTCTTCCCATCTCTGGACTTGGTCCACCCATCTACCAGTCTAAACCTCCTTGACTTGAATCAACCTATCTCCTGCCCGGTTTTGTCCGGCCCCCACTTCTCTTCCAGCTGCCCCCCCCCCCCCCCCCCCCCACAACAATCAGATCGAAGAAGGGCCTTGACCTGAAATAGCACCAACCTATGTTGTTCATGGAAGCTACCTGGCCTTCCGAGTTATTCCAGCACTCTGTGTCTTTTTTCCTTGTAAGCCACCACCTGCAGTTCCTTCTGTCTATTTTTTTGTAGCAATCTATTGAAATAAGGCCATTAGATAGAGACTGAGGATCACATTGAGGTGACATTAACAAAGACATTGTATCACTTGGATGAACAAGTAGATATCAAAAGATCTCTCCTGTCCATTATTCTCCCCACATCCACCACACACGTTCTCAGATATCACGTGGGGCTATTTCCCCTCACTCTCAATGCAGTGAAGCTCAAAGCCAGAGTCCAGGTGAAGCATGGATAGCACAAGTTTAGAGAGATATGGGCCAAACGCAGGCAGCGGGGACGAGTGTAGATGGGGCATCTTGGTCGGCATGGTCAAGTAGCCCAAAGGGCCTGTCTCTATGCTGTATGAATCTTCAGACTGAAGAAGTGTCTCGACCCGAAACGTCACCCATTCATTCTCTCCAGAGATGCAGCCTGTCCCGCTGAGTTACTTCAGCATTTTGTGTCTATCATCTCTTTTGAGTGTTGGACAGGGTCAATTTTATCTTCTCCCTTTTGCGCATTGCCTTTGTTTCAAAGGACATAGCTACCACATTGAAGACGGGCAGTGAGTTCACAGACAGACACACGCATGCACCCACGCCCACATACTCACACATACGCATGTACACATGCACACATGAAAATTTTCAAGAGAGAGTTAGATTTAGCTCTTAGGGCTAAGGGAATCAAGGGATATGGTGAAAAAGCCGGAACGGGGTACTGATTTTGGATGATCAACCACGATCATGTTGAATGGTGGAGCTGGCTTAAAGGTCCAAATGACCTACTCCTGCACCTATTTTCTATATTTCTATATATTCGGTGTGAATAGTTGACCATCATGTCAAGTTGTAATATTACCCTCTCACCTTCAACCTCTGTCGCCTAATTTTTCATATATTATACATCTCTGTAAACTCGCATTCTGCTACGCTCCAAGGAATGAAGTCCTGGCCAGCCCAACCTTTCCATATACACAAACCTTCCAGTCATGGGAGCATTCTCGGAAATCTTCGTAACACTGTTTTCGGGCTCCAGTTCTCTATTATCTAAACATGAATTTACATAATAATGCAATTGCAGAGCTCAGATTAGTATCCAAACACGAGATGGAACTGCATTTACAGAAATGTCAGGCAGTGTAATATTGGCACTATTGCCCTCAAGGGATAACAGTGAAAGCAATGTTTTATTTTACAATAAACAGACTGTATACATTATTTCAAGTTTTTTTCTTTTTCATCCCAATTGAATTGAGATTGCCAACATCTATGGGGGAATTGGTTATGTTTCGGGTCGATCCCAAGCCTGAGCTCTTCCAGCAATTTGTCTTTGTTCTCAAGAACCTGCGGGTCACTGTGGAACTTTTTTGTGGAACTTCAATTCTGGGTAGCGTGCAAACCACGTAAAAATGGAGAACCGAAGATGGTGATTTTCTATTTGTTATCCTGGTGGATTTTATAGAATTAAGTCTGGTATTTCGGATGTTCCCTAAATGCATTTGAATGCACTATTCAGGATATATGTCTGTATCGCTACTTGTCTTTGTCCGTGAAATGCGTTTCAGGCTCCAGCTTCCAAGCTGCTGCACAACCTCTTGTACACTCAGACCTCAGCAAGAGCGTCGGATATTCGTTTAGCGAGCAGTTAATTGTGCGCGATACCACGGGAATATCGCTGACGGTGTGAAGACGTAGTTGGTGCAACACGAAGACGTAGTCAAGGAGTTTTACTGCGTGGACACAAGACCCATCGGCCCAATTTGCCCACGATGACCAACATACCCCCTCGACACGCGTCATACGTGTGGTCTCTCTAAATTCATCATATCCATGCACCTGAACATTAACGTCACGCCCAATTTCCATCCTGCATTCATATTCACTTGGGCAATCTCCAATATATCCCTTTCGTTTCTTGATCTCATCGGCTCCATCACAAGATCATCGTCTCCATCAAAGATGTATAGACTATAGAATGACATCCATAATAAACCTACTGACTCCCAAAGCTATCGAGACGACATTTCAACCCACCTTGCTTCCTTCAAAGAACAAGGGGGAGGGGGTTCCCCTCTTCTATCATAGATGAGGCCCTCACACGGGTCATCTAGATATCCCACAGCTGTGCTCTTGCTCCCCCTGGGGGAGTCGTAACAGGGACAGAGTTCCTAAATATCCTTCGATATTTGCGCCACCCTCATCGGGATCCCACCACTAGTCACATCTTCCCGTCCCCACCCCTTTCCGCCTTCCGCGGAGACGGTTCCCTCCGCAACTCACTGGTTAACCCATCCCTCCGCACCCAAACCACCCCATCCCCAGGTACTTTCCCCTGCAACCGCGGGAGATGCAACCGTTGTGTCTATATCTCCTTCGTCGACTCCGTCCAAGGACCCCGATAGTTCTCCCAGGTGCGGCAGAGTTCTCCCACTTGCACCTCCTCTAACCTCATCTACCGTATCCGCTGTTCCAGATGTGGACTCATATATATCGGCGAGACTAAGCGCAGGCTAGGCTTTCGTTTTGTTCAATCCACATTGGCTTTCGCGATCTCCCGGTTGCTAAACACTCCCCCTGCCATTCCTATATTGACCTTTCTGTCCTGGGCCTCCTCCACTGTCACGGTGACGCCCAACGCAAATTGGAGGAACAGCACCTCATATTTCGCTGGGTCAGTAACCAAACCATTAGTGTGAATATTGATTTATCTAACTCCAAGTAACCCTTGCTACCCCCTCACTCTCCGCCCCTCCCCCACCCTCGTTCTCTGACTAGTTTCACTGTCCTCTTGATCAATTTTACGGGTTATATGCCTCGTCGTCACCTTCACCTCAGCCAACAATGAACCAATCTAGATTTCATTGATAAACATCTACTTTGATGTGTCATTTTCTCACCATACCCTTCCATTTCTCTAGTCCCTCCCCTGGCTCTCAGGCTGAAGAAGGGTAAGGACCCAAAATGTCACCCATTCCTTCTCTCCAGAGATGCTGCTTATCCCGCCGAGTTTCTCCTGCGTGTTGTGTCTATCTTCATGTGACGGTCCAACATTTTTTTTTTAATTTAGTGATGCTACCTGCCCCCAACGACCTCCTCCAGCAGCTCATTCCATACACCTGCCACCCTTTGTGTACACAACGTTGCCCTCGGCTTCCTATTAAATCCCCCCCCCCCCGGAACCTATGTCCTCTGGGTCTTGATTCCACAACACTAGGTAAAAGAAACCCTGCCTCTATCCTATATAGTCCTCTCATGATCCTGTACACCTCCATAAAATTACCCCTTATCCTCCTGCGCTCCGAGGCTTAATGTCCGCGTCTTCTCAGTCTCCCGATATCAACTCAAGCACTCGAGTCCTGGCAACATCCTGGTAAATCGTCTCAGCTCACTTTCCAGTTGAACAACATCTTTGCGATTAACAACATTTTCGGAGACCAGATTATAACATTCGTCTACAAAGCTGTGTAATATGTTGCCGATGTGATTCCAGGATATGGGGGCGTGCCAACCAGACCAGACGATATACAGAGAGACGAGTGGAATGACCGTCAGCAACTTTCCCTACATGGACAGGGAGAGGTAACATGTGATGCAAAGTTGTAACGTAAACTCTTGAGGCAGCGACGACCCTGATGGAAGATGAGATGAGCACGTTTCGAGGGGTATCAGAGCGGAGCAGCAGCAAGAAGGTTTTAATGAGCGCCCTGTAAACCAATGGGGTGGAGTGGTTCACGCCAGCAGGCGGAACAGAGCAGAACAGCGGCCGGGTGGTTTACTTTGATATCCGCATTGAAAGGCACAACTGCCAATGAGAAAAACAAGATATTTAACGGAGCGGCCAATTAGGAGCTGGCATATTCAGTTGACAGAACTTCTCTCTTGAAAGACATCAGAGAATCAGATGCTTTTTATGTCAATTTTATCTTCTCCCTTTTGCGCATTGCCTTTGTTTCAAAGGACATAGCTACCACATTGAAGATGGGCAGTGAGTTCACAGATAGACACACGCATGCACCCACGCCCACATACTCACACACACGCATGTACACATACGCATGTACACATGCACACATGAAAATTTTCAAGAGAGAGTTAGATTTAGCTCTTAGGGCTAAGGGAATCAAGGGATATGGTGAAAAAGCCGGAACGGGGTACTGATTTTGGATGATCAACCACGATCATGTTGAATGGTGGTGCTGGCTTAAAGGTCCAAATGACCTACTCCTGCACCTATTTTCTATATTTCTATGAAATAGATGCACACCAGATTTGCCGGATAGAGACCAAACGCACGCTGCCAGACCAAAACCTCCCATTCCACTTGAGCAGCTTACAACCCAATGGTATGAACACCACATTCTCCAATTTTAGGCAACACAACCGCCCCCACCTTTCTTCCCTGTGCCACATGCCTCTCAGTCACTATCATGCTCCCTATTACACATCCCCTTCATATATATCCCTTCCTTTAGTTTAGTTTAGAGACACAGTGTGGACACAGGCCCTTTGGCCCATCGAGTTTGCACCGACCAGCGATCCCCGCACATTAACACTACCCTAGGGACACTACACACACTAGGGACAATTTACACTTATACCAATCCAATTAACCAACAAATCTGTACGTCATTGAAGAGTGGGGAGGAAACAGATCTCGGAGAGGGGAAAACCGACACTGTCACGGATAGAATGTACAAACTCCGTAGAGACAGCCCCCCCCTAGTCAGGATCGAACCCAGGTCTTCGGCACTGTAAGGCAGCAACTCTACCGCTGCACCACCATGCCTCTTCTGCCTTCGCATGCCACTCCTCTTCTCTACTTAACTGACAACTTGTTGTCTCCTGTTCATCATCCGTCTTTGTCCACCCATCTGCCAATGAAAAACCCCGCTCACCAATATCCACCTATCACTTGTGTAGGAAGGAACTGCAGATGCTGGTTGAAACCGCAGATAGACACAAAAACCTGGAGTAACTCAGCAGGTCAGGCAGCATCTGCTAATTTCCCAACAATGTTGTCATTCAAACGGTTAATGTATGTTATAAACCAGGCGGCACAGCTCGGACCCTTGCGGCTGACCGTTGGCCACAGATTTCCAATCAAAAAAACAACCCTCCACGAGTCCTGCATTAATATTTCCTCCAACCCCATTTTGCATCAAATTGGCTGGCTCACCTTGGATTCCAGGTGATCTAACCTTCCAAACTAGCTTGCCTTGCTACGTCGCTTGAAAGGCCTCGTTAATATCCACGTGTCCGACACCCACTGCCAACCTCTCAATTCCCTCGGTGACCTCTTGAAATATCTAAGATTAGTGAGACACGGTTTCTCATGCACAAAGCCATGCTGACTATCCATAATTAGCCCGCGCCTCTCCTAGTGCTGGTATACCCCGTCCCTAAAGAACTCCACCATCAACACTCCTACCACTGACGACAATCTCACCGGCCTGTAGTTCCCTGTCATGTCCTTGCTACCTTTTTATAACAACGGTACAACATGAACCATCGGTCCTTCGGATCTTCACTTTTGGGCTGAAGATTCAAATATCACTGCAAAGACCTCTACACTTCCCACAAAATCTAACGATGTACTGATTTGGTCCAACCTTTTCCACCTTAATGCACATTGGAACCGCCAATACATCCTCTTTGTTAATTCAAATCAATGTGATCACAATTAATGTGCGTCTGTGGTTTAGCTTCCATGATCTTCTCCTCAGTAAAAACGGACGAGAGGTATTAATTTAATATATTTCCACCACCTCTTGTAGTTCTACACAAGACCGCCATGTCGAACTTTAAAGGGACCAATTCTCTCCCAAGCCATCGTTTTACTCTTAATACACCCCTAGAATCTCTGTATTTTACTTCGGAGTCACGTGAGTGACTTCGTGAAGAAGCCCGCTTCCAGCGCATGCGTGTCATATCGCTACACGCATTGTACGAGTCAAACAGGAGGGGGAGGACGTCCCCAGCAACGGGAGAGTACAAAAGGACCAGCAGAAGGCAGGTAAGGACTCTACATTTTACATTTTAGGTGAAAATGGATAGAGTTACCAGAAAACGGCCTGCAAAGAAGCTGCCCGACAAACGAGTGGAAAACTCCGGTGAACGGCAGGAACAGCAGCCGCCGACTATGGACACCTCGGCAGAAGTACCAGCTGTGCCAGAAACAATTCTGGCACCACCAAAACCTATGGCCCGGGCGGGAGGGAAAGTTCGGAGGAAGACGCATCATTTAGAAAAACCCGACTTTTTTCCGCAACGGGAGACCAGCCCGTGTCAACACACTGCGGCTGAGGAGCGCGGGATGCAATTAACCCGCTATGAATGGGTGCATACAGAGCACCCAAAAGACGCCGCGGACCGGGTACACACTAAGGAACTGTGTGGTCAGCGGCCCAAGGAAGCAAGCCCACAAGCCGGCACCCGTGAGTACCAGGGACGGGAGCAACTGGGATATACCAGGAAAGAGCAAATTGCTGAAAGCCTGCAAGAGCTGGGGCAGTTTAAAATGCCTAGTGCAGCCCAGCACAGAGAGCGCTTAAAGGAGCTGCTCGAGGAGCTCATTAATAGTGGCAGTCCCGAGAAGGAGACTTGCCAGAGTGAGCAGGCAAGCCCCATAAGGGTACCCCATGAGGGACCCCCACAAATCTCAGACTCCTCGGAGGAGAGTGGGCAGGACCCTGAGGGGCCAGAGCCCGACAATACAGAGGCACATGATCCAACTACGGCAGGGACTCTGCTGGACATGGTCGCCACGTATTTTATGCCAAGTCAAACTGGGGTAGACTTGGATCCCCGGATGGCAGCCAGTATCAACTATATGTCTGGCCACAAGCTACAGCAAGACGTATTCACCGAAACTCTGGCCAGACATCTGCCACCGGGAAATTGTGAGGCATTACAAGTGCCCACTGTGAACCAATCTATTTGGCAGCATATGGGGAGGACCATAAGGAATCAAGACCTGAAAATCCAGAGAGCACTCAAGGGGCTGACAGCAGGAATCACGGCCTACACCCGCACATTGGACAAAACAGAGCTCACCAAGAATCACCAGGATGCACTAGCTCTGTTTTGCAATGTGCAGTACGAACTGAATAATATGCGGAAGACGGCCATTCAGCCAACGCTAGACCCCAGATATGCGCCTATCTGTAAACAGAAAACGGCTAATACATCAACTCTGTTGTTTGGGAAGGATTTGACCGCACAAGTCAAAAAACTTGACGATGAAGCAAAAACACTAGGGCTCATTAAGGCCAGTGCGAAGGCATATTTTGGAGCGAGGTATCAGCCACACGCAAGACCTAAGAATGTGGCTCACACCAGCCGCACTGTCAAACCTCAGCATTACCAACCGCAGCCTTTTTTTTAGGATATGGCCAGGGCCGGCCACCCTGGAAGACACGGAAGCCTCAACCTCACACACAAACCCGCAAGGACATCAAACCGGAACCCCCCTTTTTCAAGAAACCCAAGAAATAAGTAAACCACCAGTAACCATGGAGGTAGGTGGGTGTGGTTCTGCTATAAAAAAGGGACCCACTATGGTGGGGGGGGAGGTTGCAATACTATAGCTATGAATGGGGTAAAATCACTACAGACTCATATATTCTTAGCAGTATTCAAGGTTATCTTATAGAATTCATTTATCCCCAAAAACCCCCAGTACAACATATACCTCAAAGGACTTTTGTCCTTGCTAAAGCGGAACTATCTAAGGCCCACAGGGAGCTACAAAGATTGTCCTCTAAAGGTGTGATTGAGCATACTGTTCATGAAAAATTAGAATTTGTATCTAACATTTTTATTAGAAATAAAAAAGATGGGGGTTGCAGGATTATTATTGACCTTTCTGCATTGAACACTTTTGTTCAACATATTCACTTTAAAATGGATACTTTTATTACTGCTAAAGAATTAGTGTCAACGGGGTTCTATATGGCAAGCATTGATTTAAAAGATGCATATTATACAGTACCCATCAGCAGGGATCACAGACGGTATTTGAAGTTTAACTGGATGGGGGAACTTTGGCAATATAGAGCCTTACCAAATGGGCTAACATCTGCCCCTAGGTTATTTACAAAAATACTTAAACCCGTTTTGGCGTTGTTACGTAAACAAAGCCATACGGTGATGGCATATTTAGATGACATCTTTATTGTTGGCTCAACTTATGAATTGGCATATCAAACCGTGCTCGCCACAAAACTATTGTTTGAACAACTAGGGTTTGTCATCCATCCAATTAAATGTAATTTGATACCAGCAACTAATATGGATTATTTAGGGTTCACCATTAACACGGTCAATATGTTAATAACTTTACCAATAGATAAAGCCGCAGCCCTGCAGGAGGATTGCAGCGTGCTTCTTAACACCGTCAGACCCTCCATTAGACGGGTAGCCCGAATAATTGGGAAGATTGTGGCCACTTTTCCGGCCACACAATTTGGACCATTACATTATCAAAATTTGCAAAGAGCAAAAATTAGAGCACTCAAAATTAATAAAGGTCATTTTGATAGACCTATGGAGCTGCCTATGGAAGCTATCATTGAACTACAGTGGTGGGTTCATAATATTAGGTATTGCTCAAACCCCATCATTATTGACAACCCGTCTATGGTGTTACAAACAGATGCCAGCGCCATTGGTTGGGGAGCAACTAACTCTGTTTCCAGTTGTGGAGGGAGATGGAAGGAAGAAGAGGCAGTATTGCTTAACTCACGTGGAATTAATTATCTAGAAATGTTAGGGGCCTTTTATGGCCTTAAGTCATATTGCTCAGCTATTAACCACCAGCATGTACGATTACAAATTGATAATACCACCACAGTGGCATATATCAATCACATGGGTGGAAACATTTCGACATCTTGTGATCAATTGGCAAATTTAGTTTGGCAATGGTGTATCCAAAGAAATATATGGATATCGGCTACTTACCTTCCAGGTAAGCTAAATTTAGTGGCAGACACCAGGTCACGTAAATTTAACGAGAACACGGAATGGATGTTAAATAAAGATATATTTGCAGAAATTACAGCAAAATATGGCAGACCAGATATTGATTTGTTTGCATCTAGGTTGAATCACCAGTTACCAAGGTATGTTTCTTGGGAACCAGACCCTGGGGCAGAAGCTACAGATGCTTTCTCTTTGCATTGGGGGAATTGTTTCTTTTATGCTTTTCCCCCGTTCTGCCTCATCAATCGGGTACTAAGGAAAATTCAACAAGATTCGGCATCTGGGATTCTCATAGTACCCGATTGGCCTACTCAACCATGGTATTCAGTCATACACGGGATGGTATTAGAACCATGTTCCCTTATTGGAAATAGCTCAAAGTTATTAATTCATCCAGTAACGGGGGATAGCCATCCATGCCATAAGACTATGGATCTATTGATTTGTAGAGTCTAAAAGACCCACTACACGGCATGGGGCTCTCAGACAGGACGATGAATCTGATCTCATCGGCTCAAAGACTGTCAACTAGGAAGCAGTACCTTGGACACATAAAGAAATGGGGCTTATTCTGCTTCCGCAACAACTTGGACCAGAGGGCCAACAACATTCCGGCTGTATTGGAATTCTTAACAAACCTTCATCATGATAACCGTTTGGGCTACAGTGCCATCAATAGTGCAAGAAGTGCACTTTCCAATTATCTGGCACAAGGATTGGAGCGGAACACGGTGGGAACACACCCCCTGGTAATAAAACTGATGAGGGGCATATTTAATGCAAATCCTCCTAAAACCAGGTACTCCGAAATCTGGGATGTGGGTGTCGTTCTCAATATGCTGAGGGGCTGGTCGCCCATAACAGCTTTGTCACTCCAGAAACTTACCATGAAGATGGTGATGCTTATGGCACTTGTTACCGCTCAAAGAGTCCAGTCGTTAAGTAAACTAAGACTGGACTCCATGATCACCTCACCCGAGAAACTGGTGTTTATCATCCAGGAATTAATCAAACAAAACAGACCAGGGTCATCGGGTCAAGTGATCGTATTCATGTCATATCCATATGACGAACAACTATGTATAGTGAGGCACATCCGTTTATACATCGAAAATACGAACAGCATACGAGGTCAGGAAAAGGCTTTGTTAATCAGTTACAAGAAGCCGCACAAAAGGGTCACGACCCAAACTATTTCAAGGTGGCTCAAAATTGTCCTAAAGATGGCAGGGATAGATACTGATGTGTTTAAATCTCATTCCACCAGGGCTGCCGCAACATCCGCAGCGAAAATGCTGGAGGTACCCACGGACCAGATACTTAGACTGGCAGGATGGTCATCCGAGAGGACATTCCAAAGGTTTTATAATAAACCAGTTTTGGAGCCATCATCATCATCATTTTCAGAAACCATTTTACGTTCAACTATATAATTTGCCCTAGAAAATACAAGGCTATGATTTAAATTAATAAATTTAATTTTGTTTGTTACCACACAAGTCTTTGTATAAGTGTGTTTTAAACTTACTAATGATGCTCTCTCCCAATACCAAGGCAGTTGTGAAGCATGGACTCGTTCCACGGCATGAGGTCACAGAGCTTTAAAATCTTCACGAAGTCACTCACGTGACTCCGAAGTAAAATAGTAAGATTAAATGAGAACTTACCAGTTTGAAGTTTGATCTGTATTTTATGAGGAGTTACGATGAGGGATTACGTGCCCTCCGCTCCCACCCTCTAATGATCATATCACAAACTGGTATATCTTTGATAATCTTACTATCTTAGGTCATTATAGTTTTTCTGTGACCTCACACCGCTGCTTTGAAGAATGACACGCATGCGCTGGAAGCGGGCTTCTTCACGTAATCCCTCATCGTAACTCCTCATAAAATACAGATCAAACTTCAAACTGGTAAGTTCTCGTTTAATCTTACTATTTTTCATACCTTACTTCTGTCTATTTCTTGTTCTCTTTTTGCCTTCCTGATTATCTTCTTAAGTGTACCCCCACACTTCTTATACTCGAGGAGGGATTTTCTGTTTAACTATGACGTACGCCTCATTTTTTTCTAGTCGGATCCTCAACATCTCTCGCCAACCTCTCTCGATTCTCTTAAACTTACCATCCTTAGTTGTAAATAGATGCCCCCAATCAACGCATGTAGGTCCCAGCCTCATGCCACCAAGATCAGCGCTACCCCATTTTCAGATTTTAACTTGCACCAGTCCTATCCTTCTCCATAACAACGTTAACATTAATAAAATTATGCTCACTGCTCCAAGGTGCTTCCATACTGACATCTCAGTCACATGTCCTACTTTTTTCACAAAGAGGAGGTCCAACGTTGCGCCCCTCTAGTAACACCATCTACATATTGATCAAGATAACTTTCTTGGACAGATTTAATAACATACCCCGTCCAACCCCTTTAAGTCATGAGAGACCCAGTCAATATAAGATGAGCTAGCATCTTCCATTAAAGCTGCCCTATAATTTTACAGCAACGTAAAATATCCCTCTACACCTGATCCTCCAATTTGCGCTGACTATGGAAGGGGAGGGGAGGGGGTGGGGCTATAATACAGCCCTATCAATGTCATAATTCCCTTCCTATTTCTAAGTTCTGCCACGTACCTCTCTGCGTAGTACCCCACAATAGTATCTCTGTGTACTGTGGTTAAGCACTCATTCTTCAAGAAGGCAAATACTCCCCACCTGTCTTCCCTTACTTTCACCTCTATCGCCAATGTAGTTTCTCAACATTGAAATATTGAGCTGGCAGTCTTGCCCTTCTCTCAGCCATATTTCTGTGATGAAAATAATATCGCAGTCCCTAAGACAAACCATGCCCTGGGTTCATCGGTTTTCACTGTGAAGCCTATAGAATTGAGATAAATATATTTCAAACCACTGTTCTCTCTCCTCGCATCGATGAGAAACCTTCCAGAACAGCACTAGCAAATCTCCCACGCAGGATATGGATTCCACCCCCACTCGCCGCCACCCCCCCCCCCCCCCCCCCCCCCCCCCACACACACACACACATAGTCCAGTTGAAACCCTTGCCTCTTACAGGTTCAACAAGGTATCCCAATGATCCAGAATTCATAGGCCACACCTCCTACATCAACTCCTCAAGAACGCTTTCATCTAAACTATCCTTATATTCCCAAAGATTCTTAAAGTGAGTGGAGTCAGGGGATATGGATAGAAGGCAGGAATGGGGTACTGATTTGGGATGATCAGTCATGATCACATTGAATGGCAGTGCTGGCTCGAAGGGCCGAATGGCCTACTCCTGCAGCTATTGTCTATTGTATATTCCAGTCCTCAGTAGCAAGAGGCACAGGGAATACTCCTGAGATTACCAATGTTAAAGTTGTGCTTTTTAACTTCTTTCTGGACCTCGTATATTCACTTTGCAGGACCTCCGTCTTCTTCCCACTTACGGCGTTGCTATTTCTGGTACCACAACCAAAGATCTTATAGCTCCACTATAGGGTCTTTGACCACAACAACCTCTCACTGCTCAACATCCCCCCCAAAGTATGTTCTGCCACCGCGGCGGGATATACTGGACTCTTGCACCACGGAAACAAAAATATACCCTTGAGTTCCGTTTCCGACCACATAATCTTCTCGTTAGACCCCACTATCACTATCTCCCATCAATGTAGCACTGGCTGAACACCCAAACCAGCTGTGCCTCAGAGCCGGACTCAGTGTCTCAGAAACCGTCTATGTTCTGCCTGCAGCTTAGGTGACCACCTAACTTCTACGTGTGACTCATTTTTTCAATCCAATCCTGAGGTCGTCCAGCTACAGCTCCATTCACCTCCCTCGGTCAGTCATGAGTTGCAGCTGGGCGCGCATCCCATGGGTGTAGTCCTCAGGGATACTGGACGCTTTCCTCATTTCCCACATCTTGCAGAAGGGGCAATAGCTCTACCGTCCTAACATTTAGACTAAAGAAGGCCGCAGTATCTCACCTTATCTTGCTCACATCCTTTGCCCACCTCATGGCCGTCCAAAGGGGGGTGCGTTTTTCCCCAGAATAAGAAAAAAAAACCCCAAAAAAACGGAAAAAAATAATCACTTTGCAAACTGCCTGTTCTCTGTTCTCCCGTCGCCGGGCGAGAGTGGCTGAATCTGAACACAGCGGCTGTAACCCCAACACCAGACGCCGCTGCGGCGGGCCCGGGCCCCTCGCCTCCCTCCGCCACCGGGGCACAAACCATCTCCCGCCCTCGCCATCCTCGCTGGGCCCACGCCACTCCCGCTGGGCCCACGCCACCTCTGCTGGGCCCATGCCACCCCCGCTGGGCCCACGCCACCTCTGCTGGGCCCATGCCACCCCCGCTGGGCCCACGCCACCCCCGCTGGTCCCACCCCACCCTCGCTGGGCCCATGCCACCCCCGCTGGTCCCACCCTCACTGATCCCTGCTGGGCCCACGCCACCCCCGCTGGTCCCACACCACTCCCGCTGGGCCCACGCCACCCCCGCTGGACGTACGCCACCCCCGCTGGGCACACGCCACCCCTGCTGACCCCCCCCCCCTGGCCCCACACCACCCCTGCTCACCCACCCCCCCCTGGCCATGCCACACCCGCTGGGCACACGCCACCCCTGCTGACCCCCGCTGGGCACACACCACCCCCCGGCTGAAACCCGCTGGGCCCACGCCACCCCTGCTCACACCCACCCCCCCCTGGGCCATGCCACACCCGCTGGGCACACGCCACCCCGGCTGAACACCGCTAGGCCCACGCCACCCCGGCTGAACACCGCTGGGCCCCACACCACCCCTGCTCACCCACCCCCCTCTGGGCCATGCCACACCCGCTGGGCACACGCCACCCCCCGGCTGAACACCGCTGGGCCCACGCCACCCCGGCTGACCCCCCCCTGGGCCCACGCCACCCCTGCTGAAACCCGCTGGGCCCACGCCACCCCGGCTGAACACCGCTGGGCCCACGCCACCCCTGCTGACCCCCCCCCCCCCCCGGGCCATGCCACCCACGCCACCCCCGCTGGACGTACGCCACCCCCGCTGGACGTACGCCACCCCTGCCACCCCCTCTGGGAGGAGATTGATAGATACTTGATTGATACGGGTGTCGTAGGTAATAGGGAGAAGGCAGCAGAATGGGTTTGAGATGGAAATATCTCCCAACTTCTATACTCAATACTCTGACTGATGAAGGCCAAAGTGGCAAAATACTTTTTGACCACCTGATATACCTGCGACACGACCTTCATGGAACCATGCAACCATGAACCATTCCTCTGCCCACCTGGCCAATTGAACCAGATCATGCTGCAATCTTTCACAACCATCTTCACTATCTGCAAAACCACTCACTTCCGTATCATCTGCAAACTTGCTAATCTTGCCCTGTTCTGTGACGTTTCAGAGTGCTGGAGTAACTCAGCGGTTCAGGCTGAGTGTAGATGTTGGGAGGTCATGTTGCAGTTGCATAAGAGGTTGGTGAGGCCGCATTCAGAGTATTGTATTCAGTTCTGGGCACCATGTTATAGGAAAGATGTCATCAAACTGGAAAAGGTACAGTGAAGATTTATGAGGATGTTGCCAGGACTAGAGGGCCAGAGCTATAGGGAGAGGTTCAGTAGGCTGGGACTCTATTTCATGGAGCACAGGAGGATGTGGGATGACATAGACATAGACATAGAAAATAGGTGCAGGAGTAGGCCATTCGGCCCTTCGAGCCTGCACCGCCATTCAATATGATCATGATTGATCATCCAACTCAGTATCCTGTACCTGGCTTCTCTCCATACCGCCTGTTCCCTTTAGCCACAAGGGCGACATCTAACCCACATCTAACTCCCTCTTCAACAAAGACAATGAACTGGCCTCAACGACCTTCTGTGGCAGAGAATTCCACAGATTCACCACTCTCTGTGTGAAAAATGTTTTTCTTATCTCGGTCCTAAAAGATTTCCCCCTTAACCTTAAACTGTGACCCCGTGTTCTGGACTTCCCCAACATCGGGAACAATCTTCCTGCATCTAGCCTGTCCAACCCCTTAAGAATTCTGTAAGTTTCTATAAGATCCCCCCTCAATCTTCTAAACTCTAGCGAGTACAAGCCGAGTCTATCCAGTCTTTCTTCATATGAAAGTCCTGACATCCCAGGAATCAGTCTAGAGAACCTTCTCTGCACTCACTCTATGGCAAGAATGTCTTTCCTCAGATTACGAGACCAAAACTGTACGCAATATTCCAGGTGTGGTCTCACCAAGACCCTGTACAACTGCAGTAGAACCCCCCTTGCTCCTATACTCAAATCCTTTTGCTATGAATGCTAACATACCATTCGCTTTCTTCACTACCTGCTGCACCTGCATGCCTACTTTCAATGACCAGTGTACCATGACACCCAGGTCTCGTTGCATCTCCCCTTTTCCTAATCGGCCGCCATTCAGATAATAGTCTACTTTCCTGTTTTTGCCACCAAAGTGGATAACCTCACATTTATCCACATTATACTGCATCTGCCATGCATTTGCCCACTCACCCAGCCTATCCAAGTCACCTTGCAGCCTCCTAGCCTCCTCCTAACAGCTAACACTGTCCCCCCAGCTTCGTGTCATCTGCAAACCTGGAGATGTTGCATTCAATTCCCTCATCCAAATCATTAATATATATTGTAAATAGCTGTGGTCCCAGCACTGAGCCTTGCGGTACCCCACTAGTCACCGCCTGCCATTGTGAAAAGGACCCGTTTA
This sequence comes from Leucoraja erinaceus, assembly GCF_028641065.1. NCBI lineage: Eukaryota > Metazoa > Chordata > Chondrichthyes > Rajiformes > Rajidae > Leucoraja > Leucoraja erinaceus. Next base: position 53,303 of record NW_026576915.1, read on the forward strand.
CTCCTACTCTTTGCTTCCTGTCTGCCAGCCAGTTCTCTATCCACATCAATAGTGAACCCCCAATACCGTGTGCTGTAAGTTTGTATACTAATCTCTTATGTGGGACCTTGTCAAAAGCCTTCTGAAAGTCCAGATATAACATCCACTGGTTCTCCCTTATCCACTCTACTAGTTACATCCTCGAAAAATTCTATAAGATTCATCAGAAAATAATTTGCCTTTCATAAGTCCATGCTGACTTTGTCCAATGATTTCACCACTTTCCAAATGTGCTGCTATCCCATCTTTAATAACTTACTAGCAGTTTCCCCACTACCGATGTTAGACTAACTGGTCTGTAATTCCCCGTTTTCTCTCTCCCTCCCTTTTTAAAAAGTGGGGTTACATTAGCTACCCTCCAATCTTCAGGAACTACTCCAGAATCTAAAGAGTTTTGAAAAATTATCACTAATGCATCCACTATTTCTGCGGCTACTTCCTCAAGTACTCTGGGATGCAGCCTATCTGGCCCTGGGGATTTATCGGCCTTTAATCCATTCAATTTACCTAACACCCCTTCCCGGCTACCCTGGATTTCACTCAGTTCCTCCATCTCATTTGACCCCCGGTCACCTGCTATTATCTAATAGAGGTGTATAAAATCATGATTTGAATAGATATGGTTGAGTCTTTTGCCCATAAGTGAATCGAGGAGCAGAGGACATGTTTAAGGTGAAGGGCAAAAGATTTGATAGGAATCTGTGGGGTATATTTTTCACACAAAGGGTGGTAGGTGTATGGAACAAGCTGCCAGAGGAGGTAGTTGAGGCAGGGACTATCACAACATTTAAGAAACAGTTAGACAGGTACATGGATAGGACAAATTTAGAGGGATATGGATCAAACGTGGGAATGTGGGACTAGTGCAGATGAGACATGCTGGGCCGAAGGGCCTGTTTCCACACTGTATCACTCTATGACTCTATCTATCTTTCCCTCTCAAACCCATTCTCCTGCCTTCTCCCCATTACCTCCGACACCCGTATCAATCAAGAATCTATCAATCTCCTCCTGAAAAATGTCCATTGACTTGACCTCCACAGCTGTCTGTGGCAATGAATTCCACAGTTCACCACCCTCTGACTTAAGAAATTCCTGCTCATCTCCTTCCTAAAGGAATGTCTTTTAATTCTGAGGCTGTGGCCACTGGTCCTAGACTCTCCCACTAGTGGAAACACCCTCTCTAAATCCAGTCCATCCAGGTTTTTACCAGGCTGGGGCAGACGGCAACAGCTTCACACCGTGTCCCAAAGCTTGTGTCCTGTCCTGCATCACCCAAGGCAGCAGAGATGTTATAGGAGAGGGCAAGCACTGTAATAAAGTAGCTCACGATGGTTTGGGTAACATTCAGGAATGTCTATGCATGTCACATCATGAATATTACTGAAGAAGGGTCTTGACCCGAAATATAATCTATACCTTTTCTCCATAGATGCTGCCTGACCTGCTGAGTTTCTCCAGTACTCTGTGAAACGTCACCTTTCCATGTTCTCTAGAGATGCTGCCTGACTCACTGAGTTACTCTAGCACTATGTGAAATGTTGCCTATTCATATTCTCCGCAGATGCTGCTGACCCACTGAGTTACTCCAGCACTTTGTGACTATTTTCCCTTCACCCATCTGCCCAAGCCCACTCTCCCCCCTCCTTTCCTATGTTCCTTTCCACCCATAAACCTCTCTCTGCCTTTACATTTCACTCCTCTTTCAAATCTGCTCTACTTATCTACATGCATTTTTCTTCTTCACTTTTTAAGTCATAGAATAATGCAGTGTGGAAACAGGCCCTTCAGCCCAACTTGCCCACACCGACCAACATGTCCCATCTAAACTATTCCCACTCACACGCATTTGGCCCATATCCATCTAAATCTGTCCTATCCATGTATGTGTCCAAATGTCTCTAAAACATTAGGATAGTCCCAGCCTTAACTACCTCCTCTGACAGCCCGCTACATACACCAAGCACCCTTTGTGTGAAAAAGTTACCTCTCAGATTCCTGTTAATTTTCGAAATATTGGTCATAAATTTGGTGCAAAAATGCTCCAAAATAAGGCTCAGAATGCATCAGAAAGCATCTATAACCATATAACCATATAACAATTACAGCACGGAAACAGGCCATCTCGGCCCTACAAGTCCGTGCCGAACAAATTTTTTTTTCCCCCTTAGTCCCACCTGCCTGCACTCATACCATAACCCTCCATTCCCTTCTCATCCATATGCCTATCCAATTTATTTTTAAATGATACCAATGAACCTGCCTTCACCACTTCCACTGGAAGCTCATTCCACACCGCTACCACTCTCTGAGTAAAGAAGTTCTCCCTCATATTACCCCTAAACTTCTGTCCCTTAATTCTGAAGTCATGTCATAGAATGATGCAGTTTGGAAACAGGCCCTTCAGCCCAACTTGCCCACACCGACCAACATGTCCCATCTAAACTATTCCCACTCCACACGCATTTGGCCCTAATCCATCTAAATGCTGTCCTATCCCTGTATGTGTCCAAAATGTTCTCTAAAACATTATTACGTCCCAGCCTAACTACCTCCCTCTGACAGCCCGCTACATACACCAAGCACCCTTGGAAGTTCTCCCTCATATTACCCCTAAACTTCTGTCCCTTAATTCTGAAGTCATGTCCTCTTGTTTGAATCTTCCCTACTCTCAAAGGGAAAAGCTTGTCCACATCAACTCTGTCTATCCCTCTCATCATTTTAAAGACCTATATCAGGTCCCCCCTTAACCTTCTGCGCTCCAGAGAATAAAGACCTAACTTATTAAACCTATCTCTGTAACTTAGTTGTTGAAACCCAGGCAACATTCTAGTAAATCTCCTCTGTACTCTCTCTATTTTGTTGACAGCCTTCCTATAATTGGGCGACCAAAATTGTACACCATACTCCAGATTTGGTCTCACCAATGCCTGGTACAATTTTAACATTACATGCCAGCTTCTATACTCAATGCTCTGATTTATAAAGGCTAGCATACCAAAAGCTTTCTTTACCACCCTATCTATAAGAGATTCCACCTTCAAGGAACTATGCACGGTTATACCCAGATCCCTCTGTTCAACTATATTCTTCAATTCCCTACCATTTACCATGTACTTCCTATTTTGATTTGTCCTGCCAAGGTGTAGCACCTCACATTTATCAGCATTAAACTCCATCTGCCATCTTTCAGCCCATTTTTCCAAATGGCCTAAATCACTCTGTAGACTTTGGAAATCCTCTTCATTATCCACAACACCCCCTATCTTGGTATCATCTGCATACTTACTAATCCAATTTACCACCCCTTCATCCAGATCATTGATGTACATGACAAAACAACAAAGGACCCAACACAGATCCCTGAGGCACCCCTCTAGTCACCTGCCTCCAACCCGACAAACAGCCATCCACCATTACCCTCTGCCTTCTCCCATTCAGCCACTGTTGAATCCTTCTTGTTATTCCTGCATTTATACCCAACAGTTGAACCTTCTAAACCAACCTTCCATGAGGAACCTTGTCAAAGGCCTTACTAAAGTCCATATAGACAACATCCACTGCTTGACCCTCGTCAATTTCCCTAGTAACCTCTTCAAAAAATTCAAGAAGATTAGTCAAACATGATCTCCCAGGCACAAATCCATGTTGACTGTTCCTAATCAGACCCGGTTTATCTAGATGCTTATATATAATATCTCTAAGTATCTTTTCCATTAATTTGCCCACCACGGAAGTCAAACTAAACAGGTCTATAATTGCTAGGTTTACTGCTTAGACACCTTTTAAACAAATGGAACAAACATGCGCAGATACGCCAATCCTTCGGGGACTATTCCCGTTTCTAATGACATTTGAAATATTTCTGTCATAGCCCCGGCTATTTTCTACACCCAGGTCTTACTTCCAGAAGGCTTTTGTTTTTTTTTTTTTTTTTTTTTTCGACAAGGTCCCACATAAGAGATTAGTATACAAACTTACAGCACACGGCATTGGGGGTTCAGTATTGATGTGGATAGAGAACTGTCTGTCAAACAGGAAGCAAAGAGTAGGAGTAGGGTCCTTTTCACAATGGCAGGCAGTGACTAGTGGGGTACCGCCAAGGCTCAGTGCTGGGACCCCAGCTATTTACAATGTATATTAATGATCTGGATGAGGGAATTGAAGGCAATATCTCCAAGTTTGCGGATGACACTAAGCTGGGGGGCAGTGTTAGCTGTGATGAGGATGCTAGGAGACTGCAAGGTGACTTGGATAGGCTGGGTGAGTGGGCAAATGTTTGGCAGATGCAGTATAATGTGGATAAATGTGAGGTTATCCATTTTGGTGGCAAAAACGGGAAAGCAGACTATTATCTAAATGGTGGCCGATTGGGAAAGGGGGAGATGCAGCGAGACCTGGGTGTCATGGTACACCAGTCATTGAAGGTAGGCATGCAGGTGCAGCAGGCAGTAAAGAAAGCGAATGGTATGTTGGCTTTCATAGCAAAAGGATTTGAGTATAGGAGCAGGGACGTTCTACTGCAGTTGTACAGGGCCTTGGTGAGACCACACCTGGAGTATTGCGTACAGTTTTGGTCTCCAAATCTGAGGAAGGACATTATTGCCATAGAGGGAGTGCAGAGACGGTTCACCAGACTGATTCCTGGGATGTCAAGACTGTCTTATGAAGAAAGACTGGATAGACTTGGTTTATACTCTCTAGAATTTAGGAGACTGAGAGGGGATCTTATAGAAACTTACAAAATTCTTAAGGGGTTGGACAGGCTAGATGCAGGACGATTGTTCCCGATGTTGGGGAAGTCCAGGGACAAGGGGTCACAGCTTAAGGATAAGGGGGGAAATCCTTTACAAACCGAGATGAGGAAAACTTTTTTTCACACAGAGAGTGGTGAATCTCTGGAACTCTCTGCCACAGAGGGTAGTTGAGGCCAGTTCATTGGCTATATTTAAGAAGGAGTTAGATGTGGCCCTTGTGGCCAGGGGGATCAGAGGGTATGGAGAGAAGGCAGGTACGGGATACTGAGTTGGATGATCAGCCATGATCATATTGAATGGCGGGTGCAGGCTCGAAGGGCAGAATGGCCTACTCTTGCACCTAATTTCTATGTTTCTATGTTAGGGGCCGGATATTAAATAACGGGATTTCAGCTGCAGGGGATGGTGGCAATGTCGAAGATTGAGAGGAGACCTGATCGAAGTATATAAAATTATGAGAAGCAGTAAATAAGGTAGTCAGTGAGAACCTTCCAATGAATGGGACAAAGTTTAAAGAAGATGAATGGGGCGATTCTTTTACACAGTGGTGTGTGGTGGGTGTATATCTGTAATGGTGCTGCCAGGGATGGTAGGTGGAGGCCCAGAAAGGATAGACATTTAAGAAGATGTAATAGGCCCATGGATATGCAGGGAATGGAGGGATATGGATCACGTGCAGGAAGAGGAGATTAATTTAATTTGTGATTCTGTCGGGTACAGACATTGTGGGCAGAAGGGTCTGTTCATGGGCTGTACTGTTCTATGGTCTATGACTGGTGTCTTGTTTAGCACAGACATTGTGTATCGAAGGGCCTGCTCCTGTACTGTACCGTTCTATGTCCTATTTATTTTAGCAGCTAAAACCTCAAAAACCCCACGGGTTTTGTCCAAATATTAATTTCCCTTTTTAAACCCTGATTTTTGCTGACAACCGATGATGACCTTTGCTGACGATTATGATCAAACAGGTACGTGGGTACCGACATTCTCCTTCCTTCTCATCGTGGGAGTTTACATTGCCAGGCCTCCAGTCTGTAGGAACTGTTCCGTCATCCGGAGAGTCCTAGGACACGACATCAGTGCACCCACTGATGTCCTTCAGCATCAGGCACTGAAAATAAACTGGCTTCCAGTCCATCATTGGTTATTTTTTACCAAATACTAATTACCTCCATCCAAGACCGCAAGAAATTGCAGAGAATTGTGAAAACACAGCCCAGACCATCACACAAACCAACCTCCCCTTCCATTGACTCCACTTATATCTCATGTCTCTCCTCGGCACAAAGGCCAGCAGCATAATCACCCTGGCCACTCCCTCTTTCCCCTCTCCCATCGGGCAAAAGGTGTCAAAAGTGTGGAAAACACACATCTCTTGATTCAGAGACAGTTTCTTGCCCAGCTGGTTATCAGGCAACTGAAATCATCCCACCAGTGCCATGAACCAGAGGCAGTGCTGAACTTAATATTTACACTACTTTGGTGACCCTCGCAGTTTCCCTGAACAGAATTTGGTGGCGTTACCTGGCACGAAACATTATTCCTTTTACAGTCTGTAATGGACACAGTCCGGCTCGAGTATAATCATGTATTGTCTTTCTGCTAATCTGGTTAGCACCAAAACAACAAAAGCATTTCACTGTATCTCGGTACACCGTGACAATAAAACTAAACTGAAACTTCCCTTTAATTGACTCTGGTTGACGATCATTTCTGGGAAAACATACTTGTTTCCGCTACATGAAGTCAGAAGCGACGTATTATTGGTTTAATTTAATTATCCTGCTACATCTTTGTCCCATTACCATTATAGAATTATAGAATTTTTCGAGGATGTTGTTCCTGTAACTGTAGAGTAGAGTAGATAGGGGGAGAACCAAGTGGGTGTGTTTATATCTTGGAACTTTCAGGGGCTTTCGACAAGGTCCCACATAAGAGATTAGTATACAAACTAGTAAAGCACACAAGAGGAGGTATTGGGGGTTCAGGATATTGGATGTGGATAGAGATGATGGCTGGCAAACAGGAAGCAACGAAAAGAGTAGGAAGGAGGTAGGAATAGGTCCTTTTCACAATGGCAAGTGATCCATGTGAGTGGGGTACCACAAGGCTTCAGTGCTGGGACCCAGCGAATTTACAATAGGATATTAATGATTTGGACGAGGGAATTGAATGGCAACATTTCCAAGTTTGCGGATGACACGAAGCTGGGGGGCAGTGTTAGCTGTGAGGAGGATGCTAGGAGGCTGCAATGTGACTTGGATAGGCTGGGGGTGAGTGGGCAAATGCCATGGCAGAAAGATGCAGTATAATGTGGATAAATGTGAGGTTATCCACTTTGGTGCAACAAAACAGGAGAGTAGACTATTATAGGAATGGTGGCCGAATTAGGAAAAGTGGAGATGCAACGAGACCTGGGGGTCATGGTACACCAGTCATTGAAGGTAGGCATGCAGGTGCAGCAGGCAGTAAAGAAAACGAATGGTATGTTAGCTTTCATAGCAAAAGGAATTGAGTATAGGAGCAGGGAGGTTCTACTGCAGTTGTACAGGGTCTTGGTGAGACCACACCTGGAGTATTGCGTACAGTTTTGGTCTCCAAATCCGAGGAAGGACATTATTGCCATAGAGGGAGTGCAGAGAAGGTTCACCAGACTGATTCCTGGGATGTCAGGACTGTCTTATGAAGAAAGACTGGATCGACTTGGTTTATACTCTCTAGAATTTAGAAGATTGAGAGGGGATCTTATAGAAACTTACAAAATTCTTAAATATAGCCAATGAACTGGCCTCAACTACCCTCTGTGGCAGAGAGTTCCAGAGATTCACCACTCTCTGTGTGAAAAAAGTTCTTCTCATCACAGCTTAAGGATAAGGGGGAAATCCTTTAAAACCGAGATGAGGAGAACTTTTTTAACACAGAGAGTGGTGAATCTCTGGAATTCTCTGCCACAGAAGGTAGTTGAGGCCAGTCCATTGACTATAGTTTAAGAGGGAGTTAGATGTGGCCCTTGTGGGCAAAGGATTAGGGGTATGGAGAGAAGGCAGATACGGGATACTGAGTTTGATGGATCATGCCTATGATCAATTGAATGGCGTGCAAGGGCCATTGGCCTGGCACCTAGTTCGAAGGGCCCGAATGGCCTACTACTGCACCTATTTTGTATAACTGAGAAGGGGGAAGGATGGGAGAGAGAGAAAGCAAAGTCTACTTGAAGTTAGAAGTCATGTTTCATA